>NC_057775.1:17971206-17972437 GCF_014825855.1 Bombus pyrosoma
ACATTCTTTTAGCACATGTCTCAGGTCCTCTTCTTCCCCTCCACATAATCTGCACCTTCTTTCTTCCTCCTCTTTCCAATGTTCTTTCGCTTTGGTTTCATTTCCGCACCTGAATCTGGCTATGATTCTTCTGTCCTTCCACTTCATCCTCCCTTCCAGATACTTTGGCCTCTCCTCTTTGGTTATGTTCCTGTAGTACTTGTTGTACTTTGATTCCCTTATCCTTTTTCTCCTCTCTTCTGTTTCTCTCCTCCTTCTTTCTTCTACTATTTGGTCTCCAGTCCAACTTACTTGCTCCCCTCCTTCTTCCCTTTGTGTCACTCCGTTTCGCACCTCTTCTAGTTCCCTCTTTCTCCTTCTTGCTCTTTTCCCTTCCTGTCCGTTTCCCCAGTTTCTCTCTCTCTCCTTTATACACTCTTTTACCAGCTCCTTTTTTTTGGTCTTATATAGGATAGTAAAAATAAGATAAGTAAGATAATAAAAAATAGTTTAAAAAAAATTTTCTTTTTTTCTTTTTTTTTCTTTTTTTTTGGTCTTATATAGGATAGTAAAGTGCCTTATAGCCGAGTAGGTAGATCTTAAGTCTAGTCTTAAGTCTAAGATATAGGATAGTATTTTTCTTCGGCGGGCAGGGTTCGAACTCGTGACGCCGTGCATGGTGACACGAGCTTCAACGGTCAACCCATTTTTTTTTTTTTTTTTTAATAATGTTTATTAACCAGATAATAAGTAATACATGTGTATGATATTCACAATAAACGGTGAATTGTTGTTGAGGGATGTTTTAGGCAAAAGTACCGATACGTGACGGTACGACATAGCCATAAAATATTTGTGTTTCGGGGTTACATTTTTTTTCTTTGGTGTTGCATTTATGAATTAGATCTAAGCCGCTGTAGAGCGGTGCTTATATATGATATTGTTTATTTTCTTCTTATTTTTGACCTGAAAACCTGGTCGTAAAAACAGGTCAGTTCGGTAGTCTACGGTATTTTGGGAGTGGAGGAGGAGGGAGGACGGGGTGGGGAATGGAGGGGTGTCAAGTATAATTATTTACAATATTTACAATATTTACAATGTTTATAGTATTTGTACTATTCTATATGGCGGGGGGTTTGGGGTTAGCCGTTCTGAGGCTCTTTCTTTTGTATTTTACGGTTTCCGTATCCACCAATATTTTTTAGTGTTTCTTCTATGGTTGTCTTCTGTGTCTTTTTGGGGAAGGGCCATG
>NC_057775.1:17972937-17974101 GCF_014825855.1 Bombus pyrosoma
ACGTTATGTAGTATTACGATATTACAAATAACGTTATGTAGTATTACGATATGACGTATAACGTTATGTAGCATTACGACATAACGTATAACGTTATGTAGCATTACGTCACAACGTATGACGCTATATAGTCTTACGATATAACGAATAACGTTATGTAGCATTACGATATAACGTATAGCGTTCTGTAGTACTACGTGACAACGTATAACGTTATGTAGCATTGCGTTATAACGTATAACGATATGTTGTATTACGATATAATGTATAACGTTATGTAGCATTACGTTATAACGCAAAACGATATATGGCATTACGATATAACGTATAACGTTCTGTAGCACTACGATATAACGTATAACGTTATGTAGCATTACGTTATAGCGTATAACGTTATGTAGTATTACGATATAACGTATAACGATATGTTGTACTACGATATATCGTATAACGATATGTAGTATTAAGATATAATGTTAAACGTTATGTACTATTACGTTATAACGATTAACGTTATGGAGTATTAGGATATAACGTATAACGTTATGTAGCATTACGTAATAACGTATAACGATATATGGTATTACGATATAACGTATAACGATATGTTGTACTACGATATAACCTATAACGTTATGTAGCACTACGATATAACGTACAACGATATGTAGCATTACGTTATAGCGTATAACGTTATGCAGTATTACGATATATCGTATAATGATATGTAGTATTAAGATATAATGTAAAACGTTATGTACTATTACATTATAATGATTAACGTTATGTAGTATTACGATATAACGTATAACGTTATGTAGTATTACGTTACAACGTATGACGCTATATAGTATTACGATATAACGTATAACGTTATGTAGCATTACGATATAACGTATAACGTTATGTAGCATTACGTTATAGCGTATAACGTTATGTAATATTGCGATACAACGTGTAACGATATGTAGCATTACGGTATAACGAATAACGTTATGTAGCATTACGTTACAACGTATGACGCTATATAGTATTACGATATAACATATAACGTTATGGAGCATTTCGTTATAGCGTATAACGTTATGTAGTATTACGATATATCGAATAATGATATGTAGTATTAAGATATAATGTAAAACGTTATGTACTATAACGTTATAA
>NC_057776.1:0-1425 GCF_014825855.1 Bombus pyrosoma
CATATCCTTATACGTTAAAACGTAGTACTATATAACGGTATACGTCATATCGTAACACCACATCACGTTATACGTTATATCGTAATACCACATATCGTTATACATTGTAACGTAATGCTATATAACGTTATACGTCATATCGTAACGCCACATAACCTTATACGTGATATCGTAATACCACACAACGTTATACGTTATAACGTAATACTATATAACGTTATACGTCATATCGTAACACCACATAACGTTATACGTTATATCCTGATACTACATTACGTTATACGTCATATCGTAATACCACATAACGTTATACGTTATAACGTAATACTATATAACGTTATACGTCATATCGTAACACCACATAACGTTATACGTTATAACGTTATACTATATAACGTTATACGTCATATCTAACACCACATAACGTTATACGTTATATCCTGATACTACATTACGTTATACGTCATATCGTAATACCACATAACGTTATACGTTATAACGTAATACTATATAACGTTATACGTCATATCTTAGCACCACATAACGTTATACCTTATATAGTATTGCTATATGACGTTATACGTTATATCCTAATACTACATTACGTTATACGTCATATAGTAATACGACATAACGTTATACCTTATAACGTAATACTATATAACGATATACGTCATATCGTAATAACACATTTCGTTATACGTTATAACGTAACACTGTATAACGTTATACGTCATATCGTAACATCACATAACGCTATACGTTATATCCTGATACTACATTACGTTATACGTCATATCGTAATACCACATAACGTTATACGTTATAACGTAATACTATATAACGTTATACGTCATATCGTAACACCACATAACGTTATACGTTATAACGTTATACTATATAACGTTATACGTCATATCTAACACCACATAACGTTATACGTTATATCGTAATACCACATATCCATATACGTAATAACGTAATACTATATAACGTTATATGTCATATCGTAAGACCACATAACGTTATACGTCATATCGTAATACCACACAACGTTATACGTTATATCCTAATACTATAAGACGTTATACGTTATATCGTAGTACCACATAACGTTATACGTTATAACGTAATGCTATATAACGTTATACGTCATATCGTAACACCACATAACGTTATACACTATAACGTAATACTATATAACGTTATACGTCACATCTTAACAACACATAACTTTATACGTTATATCGTATTGCTATGTGACGTTATACGTTATATCCTAGTACTACATTACATTATACGCCATATCGTTATACCACATAACGTTATACGTTATAACGTAATACTATATAACGGTATACGTCATATCGTATCACCACATAACGTTATACGTTATAACGTAATACTATATAACGTTATGCGTTA
>NC_057776.1:1925-3686 GCF_014825855.1 Bombus pyrosoma
ATGGGCGCTGTCGTTAGTCATTTGTTTTCCCCACTTGTTGCACTTTCTCTGAAGCACTGTTTCACACGTCCGTTTAGCTCGGCTGCTCGGGCAGAACTCCCTTTACTATATCCTAACAGAATTCCCATATCTGCCTTCTTATCCCATTTAGAAACTCTTTTTTGTTCTAGCCTTCTTACAAAAGCTTTACTTCCATATAAATATAGATTTTCAACACTTGGTTTTCTCCCGAAGAATATGTCAAAAGGTGTCTTTCCCTCTATAGTATTTGCTAGTATTCGATTTTTCAAGTATGCCGCTGTACATACTATTTCCGGCCAGTATATTTTATGTACTTCCGCTTCCTAACAACCAACGCGCCATGTCCATCACTGTTCTATTATACCTTTCCGCTGTCCCGTTTAATTCATGTACGTAGGTTGGGCAATTATTTATTATGATACCTTTGTCCTTAGCAAATTTATAAATTCGATTGTTTAAGTATTCTCTTCCATTATCGCATCTCTATATTTTTAACCTCTTGCCCCTTAAGTTCTCAACTTCATTTACAAACTGTACGAGAGAATCAAAAACCTCATCTTTTGATTTTATACAATAGATCCTAGCTATTTTACTATAATCATCGATAAATGAAATAAAATATTTCTCTCCATTTAATCCGATGGTCTTAAAGGGACCGCACACATCCGTATGAATAATTTCCATTATCTCCCTAGCCTTAGTTCGATTATTTTTGAAAGGTAAATTATGCATTTTACTTTCTATACACACCCTACATTTCAAAAATTCGTTTTCAAATTTATTCAGTTCTGCCCGAGCAGCCGAGCTAAACGGACGTGTGAAACAGTGCTTCAGTGAAAGTGCGACAAGTGGGGAAAACAAAGGACTAACGACAGCGCCCATCGTCAATCGGTTGAGAATATAAAATGCAACAGCAAATACTTCATAAACAAAACGACGGATTTAATAAATCTAAATCAAACGATAAACGATGATCAAGACTGCTCAGATACAAACGAAATAGAAATGGATACTATACAAAAGAGCGACGAGACGAAAAATATCAACAATAAACCATCACACCATGATGAAAACTGGAAGGTGGTAACTTCCAACAAAAAACGTAAAATAGCAGTAAACACTAACTCTAAGAGTTAGAATTCATCAAAAACACCGAAATGCTAACAAAAATGATTAGCGAGCAAAACGCAGTTCTCAGACAACAAACACAACAGATCACAGTTATGCTACAATTGCATACAAACATGTTAAGCAAAAAATAAAAAACGGACACGCTAAAAATAGGGGCCTGGAACTCAAACGGCCTACACCAAAGGGCCCTAGAAACTAAAACATTCCTGTACAACAACAATATCGATATACTACTGGTTTCAGAAACACACTTCACTACAAAAAACTACATGAAAATACCGTGCTACACTATATATGATACCGCACACCCCTCAGGTAAAGCACACGGAGGGACCGCAGTGATAATAAAAAACGACATAAAACACTATCTACACAGCCAAGTCAGGAAGGAATATATCCAAGCAACCACTGTTACAGTACAAACTAGCACCAATCATTTTCAGTTGTCAGCAGTATATGTACCGCCGCGACACAAAATTACAACACAAATGTGGGAAGAGTACTTCCAACATTTAGGGGACAAGTTTATTGCAGCGGGGGACTATAACTCAAAGCACACACTATGGGGATCAAGAATTACTTCACCTCGAGGAAGAACCCTGGAAAAAC
>NC_057776.1:5987-10103 GCF_014825855.1 Bombus pyrosoma
CAAGAATAGAAAGAAGACTAAAAAGGAAACACCCAGCTGATCTCATAAAGGATATAAACTAAAAAACGCGAAGATGGCACCCCGCTGGGGGTAACCATCCACATGCTATTCAATCATATGTTATAACATTTTACCTAATGTCCCACTGGACAAATTGTAAAATTAAAAATAAACAATATAAAAAAAAAAAAAAAAAAACCTCGAGCCCAAGTATTCCAAAAGAAATGCTCGATGTCTCTACATCTCCGACATATATTTAACCCCTTGGCCTATAACCACGAGCGAGACTCGTGGCAAGGGATTTGTGCCATAAGCGAAAACCACGAGTCACACTCGTGGTAAAGAATTTGTCCCATAAACGGAACCCACGTGTCTGGCTCGTGGTAATTTACAAATTTCTAGCGATTCATTATCCACTTTGAAATAATGAATTGTTTTTGTTAACTGATCGATTGATCATGATTACGCCCTAGACGTCTTGAAAACACTATTTGTCCTCGAACGTTGTTTATTATTTCACAATTCCTTTTGTAGCCCCTAAATATACATGTCATAAGAAGTATACATTTTGCGCCAGTTCGGGCACACGGCTGAACAGATGAATGGCATGGCGCGCGACCAAACTTCTCGCTTACTATGGGATACCTTGAAATGTTCTTTCTCGTACAATGTCTCGGAATCATATTATTGAAGATATTGATAAAATTAATAAATTTAAAATTATAATTATTAAATTATTTAAGTAGATTCATAGAATAGTTCTTAATAATAAATTTATAATATTTATTGAAACAATAATTGGTCAAGGACTAGTAGTTACTATATGAAATGGAAAGTTCTTTTTCATTAATTAGATTCAGAGAAGTATAATGTTAATAGAATAGAGAATACATAAGCTTGAATAAAAGCTACTGAGATTTCAAAAATTAGAAGAGTATTTTGAATTAATAATGTGAATGGAGATAGTAATATAAAATTTATTATGAAGTTCCTCAGTAAAATTAAAATTAAATGTCCTGAAATTAAATTTGTTGATAATCGAATTGATAAAGTTCGTGGTCGAATAATAAGTCTAATTAATTCAATAATTACTATAAAATTTATTAAGAATTTTAGTAAATTAAGGGGTACTAAATGACAAAGTTTTTATAGGAAAATTAAAAATTGAGTAAATTATAAATCTTAATCATATAGAGAATGATATTGATAAATTAAATATAAGATGTCTTGTAGATGTAAAAATATAAGCAATTAATCTAAATAGATTTAATATTATAATATAAATTATAGTTCCTAAAAATAATGAAATGTTTATAGAATATGAATTTGTAGTAATTATTTTAAATTCATTAAATAAATATTTGATTAGTAAATTAAAAATTATTGTAATTCGCGATGGAATTAATCAATATAAATTTGGAAAAATAATAATTGGAATAAATATAAAGATTCAATTTAATTGAATATTTCTATTAACTGAAGGATCAAATGTTTCAAGGGATTAACCTTATATTTAGGTATTATTTAACAATTTATTTTATAAACTTTCCTCGTGCAAACAACTTCTTAATGATCATAGCTATATATGTTACAATTTTGAACGGTTGAAGCTCACAATAAAGTACATTCCATATATCAATTAATTCATCGAAAATTATTTCACGGCAGCGGCGCCGGTCGCGACTAGGATACTACTCCACCCTAATACGTTACAGCCCATTAATTTTTCTTTTTTGTTTATACAATATTAAAAATGTTATCTCTTTCATCGATGTTACATAAACAGGCGGCTAGAATAAAATATAATCCTAATCTAAATTTGGTTGAAGTTTTTTGCAAAAATCTTTGAAAATAAAACGAAGCGGCAGTGATGTATAGATGAAGGTTGTTGAGAATATTGATCTTGACGACATGTTTCAAGGTTGTCACATGTTGAAATCGATTAGGTGTGCTCTGATAGATACAGTTACTATTTGTCTTTTTTGCTGTATGATATTTTAGTCTTATTTTTGCTTGTAAAACATATTGACGAAGTTTGACCGGAAGGACGTTGAACATTCTGTAGATGAGAATGTTTTAGTCGTCAAACAGATTTCTTTTCGCTACGTAATTTCATACTTGATGATAACAACATATCGATGATTATTGTTAGTTTAATCATTTAATTAAGTTTAAGTGATTATTAATGTTACTCTCTTCTTTTTTAATATATTATTTCATTAAAGATTTCTCCGTTTGCTAACAAGCTTGCATTATAGATGAAGTTTGCTTGGAGAAATAACATAATTAAAGAAGTTGCGAATTAAGTGAATTTGCTTTGATGCAGATGGGAGCATGGTAGATAAACCGGTTAAGAAATAGAATATTTAAGGACATGTTTATTGAATTAAAGAGACTTGTTTTCATAGAAAGATACTGCGTTGGAATATATTTAAATGATTCGATAACTAAGCTGATTATTCTAAGATTTATTTCGTAATTATCATTTTTACTTTTAATTAACTTTTATTTTCTCATTTAAGATAATTATGCATATAGCAGCAATTTTCTATTGCTATTTTAAATATGCCATATTTAATTTCACTTTATGCTATTTATATCTATCGGAAAATTACTATATCTGTAATGAAAATATCCTGCAGGAAATAAAAACAATTTTATACTAATAAGACTTATATCTATATTAACACTCTAGTACTCTAAATCATTTTTTTTTAATTTCTGTTTTGCCAAGTAAAAAATCTCGTTTTATCATAACATATATATATTTTTACATACGAGTATGTAAACGTACGATTAACAAAACTTGTGTTTTTCACATTAATATTCCAATCCAAATGAAACTCTAATAAAATAGTCAGAAATTCTCCAAACTTCTTTTATATAAAATCAAAAGGTTTGCTTTTTAGTATATTTCTATATTAATAAACGCCTATATACTAATACTTTGTAATAAAATAAACTTCAATAAAATGATCCAAAATTCTTTAAAGTTGTCTTTTTGCAAATCAGGAAAACTCGCTGTTTCACCGTATCCTTATGTTAATAAAGCTCATATGTACATTCTGTAAATTAATATTCCATTCTAAGTCAAACTCAAATAAAGTACTCTAAAGTTACTCAGTTTTCGTTTATGCAAACCAGGAAAATTTGTTTTATTGCATTTCTTGTATCATCTCTGTGAAAGTGTAACTGATGTATACGTACATGTACATATACATACAGTGACGAGCAAAAGTGAAAACACACTCCGCTGATTTTATGTAAAAGGCGATAATACGACTAATTTTTCAAGTGATCGGTAAAGATTAGGTAACGGTAACTACAAGCTGCGTCTGATTAACGAAATGTAATAGTTCATTTTCATTAACATTAATAATGTACAGAACGTTTTATAAAAATGGACATCTCAAACCATGCTTACAATTTTCCACTTTAATTATACTCGTCGAATTAAGGTTTCAACCTAGTATTTCGTCCACTTTCCTTTACTTTTTTTTAATGCTTTTAATTTACGAGGCACACTGTCAATTAAATTTTTAATTATTTGTGGTTCAATATTGTACCATTCCTGTTGCGTTCTTTCCCATAATTTACGAACACCTGAAGGTGGATTCTTTTCAAAATGGACCACAAATTTTCGATCGGATTCATATCTGAACGTTGTGCTGGCCACTTCGTCGCAGAAAAATTTTGATTTTCTAGCCAGATTTTAACTATTTTTGCGGTATGCTTAGGATCCCCGTCTTGTTGCAATACTACTTCATATTCATTATATCCAATAGAATTAACTACAGAAGGTAAATTACTTTGTAGAATGGTCAAATGATGCTCTTTTCGCGTTATACCTTCGATTCGAACTAAGGAACCAACACCTCTGCGAGTAAAGCAACCCAACATATAACTGAACCACCTCGAAACTTTATAGTTTGTTTTATACCACCTGGTTGATCATTATTCTCGGATGAAGTCCAATACCAGGACCTTCCGTCGGATTCGAATCTGTTAATTTTTGTTTCGTCACTCCACATAACTCTTTTCCAATCTTCGGCCGTCCATTCTTTGTAGGTGTCAACAAATTGTTTTCGTAATTTAATATTTTTGTTTGAAGGAGCT
>NC_057776.1:10166-27094 GCF_014825855.1 Bombus pyrosoma
ACCGAATACAGTGTGCAATTTCACGTGCTGCTCCATCCGAAATAAGTCGCGGTCTACCGTTTTGTGAAGAAATTGGTGCACTAACATACTTTTTTCTTATTCTTGCAACAATCGTACGACTGACACCACATTTTTCTGCAATTTGCCGCAACGACAAACCTTTACCACACAAACAAATAATACTGTTCTTTTTATCTTCGCTAAGTGGCTTCATCTTGGATTAAGCATATCAAACTGAAAAGTAATGTAACAATGGTGTGGAACAGTTGACTGCAAAACAGTGGACAATCAGTGCTTATCGACAGTTTCGTTCCCCTGGCATTTACATGCTATCATAAACGTTTCTGACGAAACGTGCAAGACTGTAAACATTGTTTCAAAACATTATTAATGTTATGTAAATTAATGTTAATGAAAATGAACTATTGCATTTCGTTAATCAGACGTAGCTTGCAGTTACCGTTACCTAATCTTTACCGATAACTTGAAAAATTAGTCGTAGTATCGCCTTTTACATAAAATCGGCGAAGTGTATTTACACTTTTGCTCATATAAATAGTTAGGTTGATAGGGTACGTTATACATTGCAGGAATGTAGCAAGAATGCATATATCTCTACTTTAATGTGCAATTGATTAAAACTACATCGAAGTTGTGAAATTATCTACTGTAAGGAAACAGACTAATAACAAGGACTTTCTCTTATTCATACGAAAGCTCATCGGTATTCTTACGCGGAATAAATGCCGAGCCTTTGGAATGGCGAACAGTGTGCCGTAACATTAACGAATAATTACTGAGATCACGGTTTGTTAATGACCTAACGGAACTGTGTTACTTAATTTTGTTCTTTTCACATTCAATGGAAAGAAGCATTATTTCAGATAAAAATGTTGAAGAATATTCGCGAAAGATAAAAATTAAAGTGCAATAGTTTAAACTGCGAAGCTTATTAATATTGTTAATTGGGACAAAATTACGTATTATTTTAGGTACGTATTGTAGTACATTTTTTAAAGATAAAATATGCTTGGCAAATACAATTCTGTTTAATAATGTATCCATAATTCTGTGCTGTGTATGCAAATGTAGGAATAATAATTGTTGATCCAAGAACAATGAATTAATAAATAGGAATTATAAAGAAACAAATATATGATAAATAAATAAATAATAACGCGTGTCTCAAAAATATAATTTTAAGTAAATTGGAAGTAAATAAACCAATCAAGCGGATATAAAGTGAGAATATAATACCTAGCTTGTTTTAGAACAAAATATGGTTTTTCTTACCAAATTTTCCTTTGAAAACAGCGTTATTAAGTAATATATAATTTGAAATTATTAGAATCATGTAAAATTTTTAAATGCATATATGTACAATAATTATAATTATATTTTAGCAGATTTCGTTCCCATTAAAATTGTCTATAATTTTTTCATAGAAAAATATCCCATTTCCACATTATTAGTCATTATCTACCTCAAGTTAATTAAAAAGCCCTCATAAGAAAACATAATAATATGAGATTTTAGTTTCATTGATATTTTGTCAGTGAGAAGTATCTTACCATTTTAAGAACTACATATAAAATTACTATTTTGTGTAATTGTAGTTTTATTGATGTTTTGTCAGTGAGAAGTATCTTACCATTTTAAGAACTACATATAAAATTATCATTTTGTGTAATTGTAGTTTTATTGATGTTTTGTCAGTGAGAAGTATCTTACCATTTTAAGAACTACATATAAAAGTACCATTTTGTGTAATTAGTTTATAATACTGTTGAAGGTCACTGCTTTTAAGAAAACTCTACATCTGGTCTTTTTAGCTTTCTAAAGCATTGAAGCCATCGACAGCGCATAGACAAAAGACTGCGACGAAGGCAGGCCATGAACAGTCGAAAGGCGACGTTGGCTTCAGGGTTTTTCAGTTATAGAGTAACACTGCTAGCGTGCGGATCTGGACCAGCTCATATTATTATTTCAATTTTTTTGTACTTTTCACTTCCGTATTTCAAATATATTTTTCTACCTTATAATTTATCTCTCTCATTATACATCTAATAACCTCAACAAATACATATATATTCAGTAATCGAATAAACGGTGACATAGCCTTTTCAATACGTTCTGAAAGACCAGAATCAATTGCTTCGAGTCTAAATTGGATGCTGAAACGTTATAAGAGATAATTTTGTTTCACCGAATCTCTCAATTTTCTGTACATATTGATTTCATATTTCTATAATAAATTTGTAATTTGACTAACTTGTAAATAAATGTATCGATTATCGATGATTTAATTTTAATTTTAAAAGGTTCTAAAATCACATTCTGTATAATAACGATATTTATTAAACAGTATGAATTACAAGAATTACGAGAATATTTCTTATATAAAATTTTGCGATATTATTTAACAATTCTAAAAATATATTACATAAAATATTGCATCGTTTTTATTGCAATGGCAATTGATATATGGAAATAATAAATTAGACTAATTTAATTTATAAATTTCTAAATTAATATAATGGTTCACCTAAATTTCTAAAAAATGCATTTATTTTTTAATTATTCTAATAATTACATTAAAAGTTCTCGGTGTAAATTTTTTTTAGTGATGTTCACTTGGCAAGTTTGTATCAAAAGGTTTCTAAACTTAATAATCGTTTTTAGGATTAAGGATTTTCCAGGATTTTCGATATGGCTGGGAGAAGAGATAAAGGTCGATAGTTCATCGATGTAATTGATGGTTTCCTTGGTTCCGGTATCAATATGATTTTTACACATTTCCATGCTGTAGACAAATAACTGCGTCTTAAAATAGCGTTGTATAAGTCGGTTAGATATTTAATTATTCTGCCTGATAATTAGATGTCCGATAGCTATCGCAAGAGCTTGCCAGTTATCAGGTCAATTCCTGATGCTTTCCCAGCACTAAGTTTGTTGATTAAGTCTTTGCTGTTCTTAATGTGGCCGATTTTATTTCTAATTGATACTGATAATTTAGCTATCCATTGTTTATGCAAAACGATTGCATTTAAGGCTGTGCTCGTTCTAGCATTTTTGCTGAGTTCCTATCGTTCCAACAAGCAATGTTTGTTTCTGCTCTTCTCAGGTTCTAGGCGATTCTCCACTTAACCAGACTGCCTTGCACGGCGGCACCGACGATGAGGCGCGATGTGACATGGCCGCACACCGCGCCACGAGGGGATGTCTCATTGTGCGCGGAGGAGGCTCGGTGTGTCGCTCGTAGCGGTTGTCGAGCCTCCCTCGATCGCATCAGGGACGGTCATCGTGGAGGTTTTAGCCGGTTGGAGTCCGACACTACCACGCCGCTTTCCCCAGAAGCGGCCTGGCGTCCGCGCGGATTTCCTCCACGTAAAAAAAAAAGTGATTCTCCACTTGGCTTCAATCCATTTGTTCTAGATAGTATCGGAATTTTTCCTTTCGGAAGACGTGCATGTATTTTCATATGTCGGGTTGGCGTTATAATTAGGGTTGGGGTTAAGGGCGTAAAACGAATCTTCGTTATGGTTAGACCATGTCGTTATGCAATAGAGAAGATATTGACTAGTGCAAATATGATTGTTACAGATATCGACAAGTAACCGTGGTAATTAGATACTCGAGACGCTGGTGACAATGATTCTAGGTTCGATAACGAATCCACGGTCGACGGGATAACTCTTTACTAAACGTAGAATACTTTGAAGCACAAAATACGTTTGCTGGGACGCTCGGTATATACTGCTCGATGTGTAACTTTCCAAGGAGATCGCACGAATAATACACTGATGAAAATTGTCCTCTCTTTACGATCGCGTTCGTTTGTTATATACTGGTTAGAAGCATCGAGAAAGTTCCAATCGCTGTTGCTAGGCAGTTTCTGCTTGGAGTTTGATTATTAATACAACGTGTGTCCCATTATATTGACACCTCCGAGGCAGAACATCCATTCCGTGACCGTGGCTACGTTCGGCGACCAGTCGTGTCACTCCGAGCCCAATCCCACTGTCACGAATCTCGAACAAATACAATCGGATTGAATGACGACAATCGCTTAATTACGGCTATGATAGAATCTAGATTACAATATTACGGGATTTTCCCACAGTTCCAAAGGGGAGGCTCCAGTGTCCTTCCATCCCCGACACATATTTGTCGCGTCAAGTAATACATTCTTTTGTTTTGATTTATTCAGTTTCGTGCATAGCATGTTTTCGTACGCAGTCGTTTGAAGTCGTTTGAAATCCTCGTGTGCAGTGTCCACAGCCTCGGTACTTCTAACTCTGGTGTTGCAATTGAACGTGGATTCAATAGTGTCTGCGAAACCTTCCCAGTTGATTAGTTTGGTGGTTAACACAGTGGGTCATTTGCAGGTGTTTCGACCGTTTGCGAAGAGACGCGATCGCGAAATAGCGCGTCAACGAAAGTCGTAAATTCCCGTTACGATTAGATAATCGACGCCACAAACTGATCAATCCCCCTATTTCTGTTAGGATAATAGGGGTGGTTCAATTCAGTATACACTGAATTAACAGGTATAAATTACAGTTTATTCAAACAACTTATTCTCTGCAGAGATATAAATTGATAGAGCACAGTTAGGTTTCGATTGGTAGACAAGGTTACAGTGTAGAGTACGCGACGTAAGCTTAGATGACGAGGGGTCAAAAAATGTATAACGACAGACTTTCTGTGAGGATGATGCTGCGGAGGAAAACTTGCGATGGGTCGGTCTAAGGACACGAAAAGAGCTGATTTGTTAAGGACAAATTTTCGTTTGGAGAGTGAGACAATAGACTTCGCCGTCAATTGGCTAATTTTCCAGATTGGTGGGCGAGGAAGGGTGCTAACCGCCCCCGAGAGAAAGTTGCTAGTGGGAAACATCATACGTGAGAGAAACCAACTTTTCCGTGTCAACCCGTAGTAGACAATAAACTTCAGAAAACAATTCAGTAAAAAGATATTTGTTCGGTCTGAAGGACCTTAATTAGAAAATTACTGGGATTTATAGTGAGTCCTTAAGACTATTGAAGGTACGCAGTAAGGATGTGTAGACATCTTGCCCGCGGTGTGTGACCTGGTCTAGGTAAAGGGTCACCAGCCGACGCTCATACCGCGTTGAAAATACGAAATGTAATCCCGACACACAAATATTGTATGGCTATGTCGTACCGTCACGTATCGATACTTTTGCCTAAACCAACCTACAACCTAAATTCATTGTTTATTGAGAATAATATACACATGTAATACTCATTTTCTGGTCAATAAACGTTATAAAAAAAAAAAAATACCGCGTTGAAAATACTCGTTCTCGTCCAAAACACACTGACAACAGGTTACGTCCCCCCGGAAGCGTTCTTATACCTAGATGAAAGAAACCATCTCCAAGACCAAAACAACATCCCAATAATCTACCATATAAAAAGAAAAATAAGGATTAAAACAATACTATACGAGGAAAACTTAAACGGACAGACTGCGGACTCTAGGTGGAGATACAACATGGCCCTTCCCCAAAAAGACACAGAAGACAATCATAGAAAAAACATAAAAAAATATTGGTGGATACCGAAACCATAAAACGAGAGAAAAAAAGAAATAAATAACAAAAGAAAGAGCCTCAGAACGGCAAAATCTCAAATCCCCCGCCCTGTAAAATAGTGTAAATACTATAAACATTGTAAATATGTAAATAATTATACCGGACACCCCTCCTTTCCCCACCCCGTCCTCCCTCCTCCACCCGTTCCCAAAATACCGTAGACTACCGAACTGACCTGTTCTTACGACCAGGTTTTCAGGACAGAAATAAGAAGAAAAAAAAACAATATCATATATAAGCACCGCTCTACAGCGACTTAAATTTAATTTATAAATCGTAACGCTAAAAAAAAAATGTAATCCCGACACACAAATATTGTATGGCTATGTCGCACCGTCACGTATCGGTACTTTTGCCTAAAATAACCCACAACCTAAATTCATTGTTTATTGAGAATAACATACACATATAATACTCATTTTCTGGTCAATAAACGCTATAAAAAAAAAATCACCCGAGGTTCTTGGAACACCCCCTGTCATACGCGTAGGATGGCCAACGTGGAGTTTTAGTCGGTAGGAGTCCCACACTACTCTGCTGCTACCGTTATTAGCGGCAGCGGAGTGTCCATGAGGATTTCTCCACGTGCAAATAAAAGAAACAAAAGGTAGAGAGTCACCAGACGTAACAGCGGAGTAATCGTGATTTCAATTTTCGGACAACCTAATACAAGAAACAGTTAAGAGTACCACTCCATTTGTACGATTCGATTCCTATACATCCCAAACACAATAAAAAGCAATTTGAAAGCAAAAAACATAAATAAGTTTACGCCTTTTTCTATCTCGACGTTCTTGTTTCTTCATTTTCTTCAGATTGCTCTGCAATCGATATAGCAGATTCTTCAATCAGCTCTCCTTTTCTTCTTCGCTCGGAAGAAAGCAACGTTTCCTTCTATTAAGATAATCTTTATTTTGTCTGCAAATTCCGTGTGGCTTCATTCATACAAAATGGAAGAACGAGACAAGCAGAGGTGCAGCGCTGAGAAGCGCTGTTTCAGGCGCATTCCTTTTTTTACTGTAAACCTGTGGCACTAACTCAGCTCGAAGTGGAGCACTACCGAGTGATCTCGAGGAAGAGGTACGAAATACAATACTGTTTTTTGGATGGTGGTGTCTCCACGTATTCTACGAGTTGCAGAAGGAATTGTATTTTGGTATCCACGTACTCCGTAAAAAGATCTATCCGTTTCTATCTATGGTTTTTATAGCGTGCATATAAGAATGTCGTGGAATGAGGAAAGCCTTGAGTTCATCGACTTTTATTTGGAGAGCGTTGCAGTTCCGAGTTATCAGTTTAAATTTGTCTATTGGAAAAGTACAAAGAAAGAATAGCAACACACCCGAACCGACTGGCTGCGGAAACGATCAACACATCAAGCATAGAAAGAAGACTGAAAAGGAAACACCCAGCAGATCTCACAAAGGATATAACAAACACGAAGATGGTACCCCGCTGGGGGTAGCCACCCACATGATAATCAAACAGCTAAAAATTCTACAAAATGTCCAAATTGGACAAATTGTGAATGTAAATTATTAAATAAAAAAAAAAATTTGTCTATTACTGGTTACTAGCTTGGTTCTACTAGGAGTTCCATTGAACTCACGACGCATTGTTTGTTCCATAAATAAGGATATTTTGTTGAACAATTTCTCTGCCAATGCATAGAAATTGTTATTCATATCTTCGTTTTGTTCAACCTTTGATTTTTAATAATGTCCATATATAATTTGTTAAAACTTATAAGTGGTATAAAATTTTCAAAACGTGTTACAATTTATAGTTTTCTTTGCGATACACATGATTATAAGGATAAGCATCAACTTCATTCTACTATTACAGTATCCATTTATATCTATTTTAATAATGAGAAAAGGATATATATGTAAGGAATATTAAATATGGATATAAATAAATAAAAAAAATAGTGGTAAAAATTTAGACATAATTATATTATTATAATTAACGAGAGAACCCTAGAATCGAAAAAGGAGCTGGTAAAAGAGTGCATAAAGGAAAGAGAGAGAAACTGGGCAAATGGCCAGGAAGGGAAAAGAGCAA
Organism: Bombus pyrosoma; assembly: GCF_014825855.1. Lineage (NCBI taxonomy): Eukaryota > Metazoa > Arthropoda > Insecta > Hymenoptera > Apidae > Bombus > Bombus pyrosoma. The sequence continues at coordinate 17,851 of NC_057776.1, forward strand.
GAAGGAGAAAGAAGGAACTAGAAGAGGTGAAAAATGGAGGGACACAGAGGGAAGCAGGAGAAGAGCAAGAAAGTTGGACAGGAGACCAAATTGTAGAAGAAAGAATGAAGAGAGAAACAGAAGAGAGGAGGAAAAGGATAAGGGAATCCAAATACAACAGATACTTCAGGAACATAACCAAAGATGAGATGCCAAAGTACTTGGAAGGGAGGATGAAGTGGAAGGACAGGACAATTATAGCCAGATTCAGGTGTGGAAACGAGACCAAAGCGAGGGAATACTGGAAAGAGGAGGGAGAAGAAAGGTGCAGACTATGCGGAAGGGGAGAAGAGGACCTGAGACATGTAATAGAAGAATGCGAAATAACGGGAGGACCAAAAGACATGGAAAAAACACTGAATGAGACTGGAGAAGGACGAAGGGAATTAAAAGCAATAATAGAGAAGACAAGGGCAAAGGCAATACAAGACGGGGAGGAAGGACGAGAAGGTAGCACAGCAAGGAGGCAAAAGACCAAAGTGACAATAATGTGTAGTCATAAGTTGCAATAGTTTGTAGTCATTAGTTTTAGCGACTAGAGATAAGAATATGCCAAGGAGTGCAATACAATAAATGTAAGAAATGTGAAACCGAAAGTTGGTCCAAAGCAGAAAGGCACGGACTAAAATAAATAATAATAATGTAGTATCGAAGAAAGGAGGCCTAAATAGAGATCGGTCAAATCATAAAAACAGTGTCGTCTGCCCTTCAGTTGCTAGTTTACATCGAAGAAAGCCTATGTGACTAAGGTCACTTAGTTCTTGCGGAGCATGAGTGTAGTGAGATTAGAAAAAAAAGGAAACGAAAGCTAGAGGAGAAGGACGATTTTGCATTCAAGGAGCATTAACGGAGAGGTCAGAGTGTGCGGATCGAGAAGTGAGTGTGAATCGAGAGTCAGTGTTAGTCTAGAAGTCGAGGAGTAGAGTTGTTAGCGTTGTTGAAAGATAGAGTTGCTAGTGTTGTTGAGAGATAGAGTTGCTAGCGTTGTTGAGAGATAGAGTTGTTAACGTTGTCGAGTTACGAGAGTTGTTAGCGTTGTTGAGAGATAGAGTTGTTAGCGTTGTTGAGANGATAGAGTTGTTAGCGTTGTTGAGAGATAGAGTTGTTAGCGTTGTTGAGAGATAGAGTTGTTAGCGTCGTCGAGTTGCAAGAGTTGTTAGCGTCGTCGAGTTGCAAGAGTTGTTAGTGTTGTTGAGAGATAGAGTTGTTAGCGTTGTCGAGTTGCGAGAGTTGTTAGCGTTGTCGAGTTGCAAGAGTTGTTAATGTTGTTGAGAGATAGAGTTGTTAGCGTTGTCGAGTTGCGAGAGTTGTTAGCGTTGTTGAGAGATAGAGTTGTTAGCGTTGTCGAGTTGCGAGAGTTGTTAGCGTTGTCGAGTTGCAAGAGTTGTTAGTGTCGTTGAGAGATAGAATTGTTAGCGTTGTCGAGTTGCGAGAGTTGTTAGCGTTGTTGAGAGATATAGTTGCTAGCGTTGTTGAGTTGCGAGAGTTGTTAGCGTTTTTGAGAGATAGAGTTGTTAGCATTGTCCAGTTGCGAGAGTTGTTAGCGTTGTTGAAAGATAGAGTTGTTAGCGTTGTTGAGTTGCGAGAGTTGTTTAAGATAGAGTGTGATTTTTGTATTTAGTTCTAGTTAAACAACCAACGTTTTCTGTCTAATTAATATCTGTATAGTCAATTTATTATAAATAAATTGTAAATAGTCGAGGAAAAATTGATATCTAAATTTACCCGATACTACAATAATAATATTACTCACGTGTAATACTGTGTATCCATAGAACTGTAGTTCACGCTTGATTTGATGAATAGGGGTGATGTAGTGCAAAGCTTTTCTTCCTTCTTTCGATGCGGGAAATGTTCATAGATGACATTTAGATTTCTGTCTCTTGGTTAGTGGTTTTAAGGATGTACATGTTTTCGATGTATTTGTTTAGAACTTCGATTAATGGATAAATGACATCGACGAAGATGAATATCGAAGAAAGAAATGTGGTTGGTTCGTTAGTTGAGGGTGAATGCATCTTACAAAGCATCGTATCTATTGATGAGCAGCATATTGGAATTTATTAGCTATTTTTTGCATACTAATGTTTGTTTAGATGTTGTAGGTAGGAATTTTAGAACTCGTTCTTTATTAGTTATTTTCCTCTTCTTAGTCCTTTTCTCGGATGCTCCAGATATTATGGATATTTCTCTGTTCGTTACATTTCAATATCGTTTATAGTGCGATTAATTTCTTGTGAGATATATTTATTTTTGCTATTTTCAAGAGACAGTTTTGTGCATTTTCCGTTTGGACATCTCTGCCCTACTCACGGTTATTCTTCAAGAAAGTATTCACTGGTTGAGGTGTTCCACTATTACGTATCGTTACTTTCTATTTACTAACTACACAGGTGATGTTTATGTATATGTACTTTCGTGTGTATGTATTTATGCGTGTGTGTGCCTATATTTGTGCTCTCTATGGAGGTAAATTAGGAACACACATTTTCGTTAAATATTGAATATACAAGTAGTTGAAGCGTCACAAAGCACTATATTCATATCATACAGATTTGTTTTTTTTTTTTTAATAATTAATAATTTCAATTCACAATTTGTCCAATTTGGACATTTGGTGAATTTTTTTAGTATACAGATTTGTATAACCATTCCCGTAAATCCAATGTTAGATTTTTTGTAGGTGAATTCTTTCGAAAATTGTAATTAAATCTCTCAATAATTAGGATGTATAATATATCACAAAGAAGAAGCACAAACCAAACATCGAAGAAATATACAGATATATGAGAACATAAAAGAATATGAAACAAAAAGTAATGAATTTTTAAATAAAATTACTTTAAAAATTCTATCTAAACAGAAATCAAAGAAAAATGATGAAACAAATGTAACATGAAACATGTCAAATGAAATGCGATCCAAAAGCGTACAAAAATAGAAGTTCGAAAAAAATCAACGAAACGAAAATAAAATCAGCTGGCTATTTTTGTGATAATAAAATGTCTCGCGACGCATGGACATGAGAAATACACGTTCTATTTTTATCATGTTTGTATATTTAATATCACGGCATCTGATCTGATTGTGTACTCGTACGACTGTAAATAAATTGTCACAACTTTCTATTGTGACGAACATACGAAATATTCTGTTCTGGTAGCGACCTAACACTTTCGCGACTGATAACGTAGCGACACGTCTTTTGATTTTTAATAAGCCGGAAGTGACTAACGTAGTACGTAAGAACGTACTTACCTCAGCTGGTAATTATTTTCATTTGAATATTTTCTGTTCGTGTAAAGTGTTGGGTTCGATAATTCAATACAATACGATACAAAAGCATTAATTTTCGATTCTTCTATTTAATTTTGTCTAGCTAAAAGTTATAAATATTATGGAGGTAAACTACTATTATCGGTTTCACATTGCGTTAAAATAATTTCGCTTGGAAAATTTTATAATTATTTCCTGCAAGAGCAAATATCTCTAAAAATAAGAAGAAGAGTAAGAGAAACAAATAGTTTTTGAGACAAAAATTCGTAAATATAGTCTGTTTTCGTGAAAGTAGGTAAAACTTACATTTAAAGGTCCTTGTTTCTAAGCATATTGGGGATCAGAAAAATGATGAGTTGAACCTTCTCTAATTTTACATAAGCTACATTATACTTGAATTGTGCATAAAGGAAAGAGAGAGAAACTGGGCAAATGGCCAGGAAGGGAAAAGAGCAAGAAGGAGAAAGAAGGAACTAGAAGAGGTGAAAAATGGAGGGACACAGAGGGAAGCAGGAGAAGAGCAAGAAAGTTGGACAGGAGACCAAATTGTAGAAGAAAGAATGAAGAGAGAAACAGAAGAGAGGAGGAAAAGGATAAGGGAATCCAAATACAACAGATACTTCAGGAACATAACCAAAGATGAGATGCCAAAGTACTTGGAAGGGAGGATGAAGTGGAAGGACAGGACAATTATAGCCAGATTCAGGTGTGGAAACGAGACCAAAGCGAAGGAACACCGGAAAGAGGAGGGAGAAAAGAGGTGCAGACTATGCGGAAGGGAAGAAGAGGACCTGAGACATGTAATAGAAGAATGCGAAATAACGGGAGGACCAAAAGACATGGAAAAAAACACTGAATGAGACTGGAGAAGGACTAACAGAATTAAAAGCAATAATAGAGAAGAGAAGGGCAATAGAAGACGGGGAGGAAGGACAAGAAGGTAGCACAGCAAGGAGGCAAAAGACCAAAGAACAATAATGTGTAGTCATAAGTTGCAATAGTTTGTAGTCATTAGTTTTAGCGACCAGAGATAAGAATATGCCAAGGAGTGCAATACAATAAATGTAAGAAATGTAAATCGAAAGTTCGTCCAAAGCCGAAAGGCACGGGCTAAAAATAAATAATAATAATAATCATACTTGAATCTTTAATAAAACTTACTTAATAACTTAAATACTGAAAACTTTAATAAATTGCTAACACTAGGACCAAGAGCTGACCAATTTGTTATAGAATGGTATGCTAGAAAAATCTGTTAATAAATTTAGTAAAGATAAAAAATAATAATCTATGTATGTAATCTTTTATTTTGCTACCTTTCATAATCTACGAATATTGTAAGTAACGTCAAACTTCTGGATAAGATAATCTCAATGTCGTTGCATAAATCTTTAATGCAAGAAAAATCGTCGATATAGGACCGAATTTTTAACTTGTGTTTAATTAAATTGATTAATGAAATATTATTTTTAATTTATTATATTTCCAGTATTATACATTATAGTATCCATAGTATATTTAACAATTTAGTTTTACTTAGTGATACGATAATATAATATTCTTCATGTACGATAGATTGTAAATTTTAATTATAAATGAAAAAATTAAAATATATTATAGTATCACTGATGAGGGGCCTGGGGGGTGTCGTGTGAATTATAAACGAGCAGTTGCTGAGCATGTACGTAGTGAGGCTAGGACAAAAGACAAGGGGCTGCCAGGGGACAAAGAACGAATTAATAACAGTACGAGTTGAGATATCAAAGGGTGCGAATTGCGTTGATGAGAGTCGAGTCGTTGATTAATTACTTAGTTTTGCTGATTATTATACGTTTGCTGCGATTGGTTCATGTTTAAGGAACATTATTCTCCGTTCGATTAACACCTGTTCAATCTACTTATCATTAATAAACTAACTATAGTCGCGATACTACAATATTAAAACCTAAGGCTTATGAAGCTTTAATTTATAAGAAGTTGGAAGAAGCTGACTTCTTTTATACTTCGGATAAATTTATGTAGGAAATGATATAATGATAAATATTGAATTTAAGTATTATTGTAGATAAAATGCACTGTACAAGTCCTGCTACTGTACCACAACGGGAACAGTGATAAATTAAAGAAGTTAAAAAGGTTAAATACCTAATATGTATAAACAAACGCATCGGACGGCAGTCAGTCAATGTGTATCTTTCGTAATTAGTAATTAGTCACGGCATCTGTGAATGATTTCTGTAATCATTCATGGAGTCAAGTATCGTTTCAGTTAATGAACAATCGTGAACAATCTCGTGCAGGTCTTTCAATTGAAAACAGCATCAATAAGCATTCACGCAGTAGCGTGTAGTTAACCATTCGTCGCGATCATTCGTACAGCAGTCGTATCGTATCGTATAATCATTCGTAGCAATCATTCGTTAGAAAATACGCATTAGATCGAAGCATTAGGTTCAACTAGGATCGAACATACTATAAACTTTTATAATTCAAGTTACAGTGCCACGCCAGAAGAAGTTACTTATAATTCTAAATGAGAATTGATTGCAAATAAACTACCAAAAAAAAAAAAAAATCATTCGTAAATCTCGTCTCAGCAATCCTTGGTATCGTTGATTAATCATCGTGTATTCAGCCACTACTCTTCCTCGCGAATCAATTACCCAAAGTTAATTCGGTTAATTCGGTGTCATAAGTACAGTGTCATGGATATCGGACACACGCGTACGCGCAAATAATATATGCGTAATAGTGACAAGAAGCTTTTTATATACAAATCAGAGTTTCTTTTATTCTCTATACGAGGTATTTGTGTCTGAAAATACTTAACGAAAAATCTTTTCATACAACGTTAAACAGTTCTGCCCGAGCAGCCGAGCTAAATGGACATGTTTTTATTTTTTATTTAATAATTTACATTCACAATTTGTCCAATTTGGACAGTTGGTGAATTTTTTTAGCTGTTTGATTATTGTGTGGCTGGCTACCCTCAGTGGGGTACCATCTTCGTGTTTGTTAGGTTATGTCCTTTGTGAAGGACGCAAGGTGTACTCGAACGACGAAGACAGGAGAGTGACGTTTATCCTATATTTGTGAATATCTTTTTAGTTTCCTGTAATACGAATAATTGGTGTTTCTAAAAAATATATACCGATGAACATTTGATGTTTATTCACAAATTTTTATTCTATATTGTTTAAGAACTATAAAATACTAACGAAAAAGATACAGGTTTTTGTTTAATTTTATCATGATTTATAAAAATTTTGTCAACTTATAACGTGTTAAAATTATTACTAAACGTTTTCTTTAATGTTTCTTAACAAGTTAAAAAATTGCAGTTTGTTGCAAGTATATTTATGTCTTGCAACAAGTGTCTATTAATTGTAAAAAAGGGATCACAAATATCGCTTAACTTAGTTTCATATTTTTTTTTTATTTAATACTTTGCATTCACAATTTGTCCAATTTGGACATTTGGTGAATTTTTTTAGCTGTTTGATTATGGTGTGGCTGACTATCCCCAGCGGAGTACCATCTTCCTGTTTGTTAGGTTATATCCTTTTCAGTCTTCTTTCTATGCTTGTGTTGATCGCTTTCTCAATTTGGCCACTATCAAAAAACGTTCTTGGTGATTTTGTATTGTAATGTATTGTAGCTTTAAGCAATTAAAGTACATTTGTTGAAATTTGAATAATATATATATGTATAAATGTGTGTTCTCAATATATTTAGTATGCTGTTTCGTAACTAAATGGGTAAACTAACCGTTGTTGCATATGAGCATAGATGAAATACAAATAAAATAAAAATTATTTCATATTTTTTAGCGCTTTTCGAAGTCAGTAATATTTTTTTGGCAACAAATCTTTTATAATATCCCATGTACGAAAAAATGTCTCGTAATTAAAAAACATATTACGAATATTATGTAATTTCTTTCTAAATAAGAACCACTATATTTATGTATATTTGTCACATAATTGTTTAATTGATGCAAGCATTAATCTTGCAACTTATGGTATTACAATTTCAAAATATATATAACTGAATCTATATACTTAATTTAAAATAAGCGTCTGACTGTTCTTATTTTTTTCTGTTTAATTATATTATAGTTTATTAATTTTTCCTCTCAGCTACAAAATAAGATTCGTTTACATATCTGATCGCACTCTCATTTATTTTCAACAAAGAATAGAGCAACTGTTTTTACGTTTTATTTATTATTATTAATATTTATTTATTATTATTTATTATTATTTATTATTTATTATTATTTATTATTATTACTTATTTATTATTAATTTATTATTAGAAATTTGTCTATATAAGTGTATTTCATTTAACTTGACCATCTTAAATATTTCACTTATTTTTTATGATGGGAAAAGATATCAGAAGAAGTGAATATTCGATTCGAAGGAGCAAAAGTGATGGGCAAACAAATTTTTCTCAAGGTCACCTTTTCAAGACTTCAACATCATTTTTATTTTTAAATACTTTTAAATATGACTACATATTTTCATTACAACAGTCGTATAGCTCATAAAAAAACAAATTGGACAATGTGCAATACGTTGACCTTCACGTGACTTTCAACGAAAAGATCATGAAATATGTTTGCCACTATTTTCAATACTCGTTCGGGTACGGTAAATGGAAATCTCAATTTCGTTGGAACAATGCGTCGTATAATTGTTTCTGATGTTTATAAACAGAACGATCGCCGATCGTTGGATAAGACGTGATGCAAGAATTTGTTGGCCAGCGCGATTGTCGACTTACGTTACTTGATACTTAGCCCCTTAACTTTTTTTTTTTTTTTTTTTTACGTGGAGAAATCCTCATGGACACTCACTGTTGCTTCGCAACAGCCGAGTAGTGTCGGACTCTTACCGACTAAAACTCCACGGTAAGGTACTCTTAACGTTTACCAAGGTGCACCGGGGTGTCTCTCTCGAATTTCACCCGGTGCACTTCGACGTCGAGAATCTCCCTGTTGGTATGAAGGGAGACATCCAATTAACCGCATCCTAGGTAGTTTCCACTGCCAGTTGCCCCAGGGGCCCGAAAAAACGGGGGGGGGGGGCAGCAGCTCTAGCGCTCTTCATCAACACCCGCACAGAGCGGTCACCCATCCTAGACCGCTCTGCGCCCAACGCTGTTTAACACTTTCGTGATCGGCCGGGAAAGAGTGTACCCAGCGCTTTTTTTTTTTTTTTTTTAATAATGTTTATTAACCAGATAATAAGTAATACATGTGTATGATATTCACAATAAACGGTGAATTGTTGTTGAGGGATGTTTTAGGCAAAAGTACCGATACGTGACGGTACGACATAGCCATACAATATTTGTGTGTTGGGGTTACATTTTTTTCTTTGGTGTTGCATTTATGAATTAGATCTAAGCCGCTGTAGAGCGGTGCTTATATATGATATTGTTTATTTTTCTTCTTATTTCTGACCTGAAAACCTGGTCGTAAAAACAGGTCAGTTCGGTAGTCTACGGTATTTTGGGAGTGGAGGAGGAGGGAGGACAGGGTGGGGAATGGAGGGGTGTCAAGTATAATTATTTACAATATTTACAATATTTACAATGTTTATAGTATTTGTACTATACGTTCTGAGGCTCTTTCTTTTGTATTTTATGGTTTCCGTATCCACCAATATTTTTTAGTGTTTCTTCTATGGTTGTCTTCTGTGTCTTTTTGGGGAAGGGCCATGTTGTATCTCCACCTAGGGTCTGCAATCTGCCCGTTTAGGTTTTCCTCGTATAGTATTGTTTTAATCCCCATTTTTCTTTTTATGTGGTAAATTATCGGGATGTTATTTTGATCTTGGAGATAGTTTCTTTCATCTAGGTATAAGAACGCTTCCGGGGGGATGTAGCCTGTTGTAAGTGTGTTTTTGTAATATTCATTGTT
>NC_057776.1:27306-36542 GCF_014825855.1 Bombus pyrosoma
GATTGGTCTGATTAGTGATTGGTAGCACAGGATTTTTACTTTGCTGTTGAGATGTTTGGAGTAGAATAGTCTTTTTGTTTTCCAAAATGCTTTGCTTGCTTTGGAGAGTTGGATTTCAATGTGTTGCTTGAAGTTTAGTCTCTCGTCTATGTGTACTCCTAGGTACTTTACACAGTTTTTGTGGGGTATGGGCTCTCCTGCGTTTGCTTTTTCCTTTATTTGGAAATTTTTACAATGTTCCCTTTCTATTGGGCCTATTTCACTTGATAGTGTACCCAGCGCAGCTAACGGGCGTTGACGTAGTCCCTTAACCTACGATCTATGTTCAAGAATTTTGGGCTGAAAACGTAAACAAGCTTGCGCAGCCTTCCAGCCATTCGCACGTCTTGTGTAGCACGATGATCGGGTCGATCGTAAATATTACGGGCATCGCTCGTGGTACGACGGTCGCGGTTTGTAATTTGCCCCACCACAAATAGCACAGACAAGGCTCGTGATATATTCTTATTATCTCTTCGTATCGTGATCAATTTCAAGTTATTCTTGGTCACATTCGCACATCGAAATTTATTTTCATAAATTCTAGAGAAGCATCCTCACAAAACCGAATTATAGAAAACGAGGACTATTATCTTCCGGAGATATGCCAGAGAGACTGCACGCGAAGCGTTGGGCTCATATTTCAAAACACATTGACCCAACAGCATCAAAATTAAGACCGTGAAAACCTTGTAGAGTTTGCCAAAAAAAATAAAAAACGTAGAGGAACAACGCGGGAGTGTAAGAAGTGCAAAGTTCCCTTACATCTACCAGAATGTTTCGAATTGTATCACACCATTGTAGATTATTAATTTTGTATCAGTGATTTTTGTATAAATAAACTTTCTGCAGTACTTGCATCTACCACAATTATTGCATCAGGTTGTAATTACTTATCAAATATTCCACAAATATTTATAACTTTAGGAGAATGTTCGCCGCTAATATTTATATTTGGCCCGATCATCGTACTACGGGCTATGCCCGTAGTCGTAGGTTAAGGGGTTAAAAAGATAAAATCTATAATGATACACTCACAACCCAGAAAACATGCGAGAAAGGGTTCTACACAGATGTACATCAATTACTACAGAAGTACTTAAAAACATAGAGAAATCATACATTTGCCGCCTCCAAAATTGAGGTTAACGATGCACATTCTGAACACATTCTGAGATAAATATTTTTATTTTGCATTGAAACACACAAATCTTAGCTTTACCTTCTCTTCATACAAACATAATTTTCCAGACTATATTTTTATGATATAAATTATCATGTCAAATTTGAGGAATTTGTTTTTGATTTTTTTAACAAAGATGTTCTTTATTTCCTAGAAAAATTTGAAACTAAAGTTGAGACAAAGAAATGCTATAACAGTAAAAACATATAGATAATAAGAAATAGATAGTATTTACAAAAAGAAATAAAAGAGATAAAGGATGTTATCGCAACAGTGAATTGAATGGTTTATTATGAAAACTATAATTATGAATGTTCTTATTTATATATGTAAATACATGTAAACATGAATGTAAATTATTTTTGTGCATTTTGAATAATCTTAGAAATGGAAATAAATAATAGTATTAGGTTGTCCGAAAAGTTTCTTTCGTTTTATGATAATAAACAATAGACGCACAACGTTTTTTGTTTTATATTACTTTGTCGAATTACGTACGATCCATTTCGTTCTGTTGACATAAACACCGCGACATTTCACAGACTTGGTTTCACGTTTGTACGAAGATGCATTGTTGTAAAAAACACGTTTGCGAAAGAAAGACACTTTCCGGACAACCTAATATATAAAGTAATGATATGTAAATAATAATGTAATAATATATGTAATAATAATATATAATAGTATATAAATAAATGAAAATAAATAAAAATAAATATTTAAAAATATTTGTTTAATATTTATATGTATAAATATCTTAAATCAGTACATGCAGTTGCACTGAATTTTCTGTAAACAAAGTGAAAGGTACCAATCACGAAAAAAGAAGAAAAGAAAGAAAGAGAGAACGAAGGTGAAACGTGAGCAGCCTTTGAAAACAACATTGGCAGATTAACTTTTGCTAACAATTTATTTTTAAAAAATACCTACTGCAATATAACAGCATAAAACGTTTAAAAAGGCAAGTTGTCATAAAATACGAGTATTATAGCTGGCGATTTGAGAGAATATTTTAATCGCTAGAGTCGTTATATCTGTTGAAAAAGCACGAAAAATCTCGAGACTTCAGTCTCTTACAGCAAAATGAACGGTTACACTCTACTTGACAATATGCACTCGAAATCCAGGAAGGAATGCATATCAAGGTCGATCTCTCAAGCCACCCGCAGCTCTCTCTCATTATCGTTCAGTAAATCTGAAGTTAATTAGAGCTCGGGTGGAAAGCCATTTCGTTCTGTACGAACTAATCGAGTTCGAAGGAAAGATGTACGTACATAAAAAATTCCTTTGAATCGGAAATGGATTTTGGATCCAAACCGCTACAAGAGTTACGAAAATAAAAGATACATATCATATGTCTGATATGTATAAATACACATTGGACGCCTTTGTCGATATTAGAAAAATGGTTAAAGTTTTATACCATTTAATACATTCGAAAGTATTTGGAACTGTGTACATGTGTATACACTGTGCACAAACTAGTGTAGCAAACACTGTGTAAAGTATAATGGCTATTTAATATATAAAGTATCTCGACTATGAGAGCATGCCACTACGTTGTGCACGGAAAATTAGGAAAAATCGGTTTACGAGTTTTTGACTCCGGTGCACTTCTCTAAGAAATCTGAAAAGAATAATTTAATAATCATGAATAAACATAAAAGCTAAAAAATATAGACAAATACAATTTTCCGAACCTCTAGAAAATCGATTTTTCAACTACAAGTTTTGGAAACATTTATAGATATGTATACCACTATGTAGAACGTCTCTGACTTTTTTAATAATTTTTCATTAAGTAGAGCAAAAGAAATGGAATTTAAACTGTAAATTGTGTTTTGCCCTATAACTACCGTTGCAGTAGGAATAGCAGCTTGACACTTTCCGGAAAGCGTTTTCTTCGGGAGGTCTATTGAATGATATGCACCTAGGTCAAATTGCTTTGGAGACAATTTTATCATGCTTATTCGGCTATATCCTTTGCGGTTACTTTTTTCCGTAGATCTTCACCCATCTGGAGAATAACGTTACGATGCTGGTGACAAGTCATTTTTGTCACCGTGTACATACATTTGTTTTCTACTTTTAACTCTTTTAACTTTGAAGTTAACCTATTTTCGGTTTCCAATCGTCATATGCATGCAATCATATTACAAAAATTTGTACAATATAAATTAATCAAATTCATATACATCAGATATAATTATCTTTAATAATCAACAATTTAACCATTAAACTTTCCAACCAATCTAACACGTAATCAATATTTCATTCAACGAATTCTACCTCAATGCAATTTTATTTTGATTTTAATAGCTACATTCAATCAATGATCAATGATCAAACATATAAATAGATTAACAACCTAACTAATTGTTGAGAATTGTGGATCTTGTTAAGCGAAATAATGTTATAGGAACACTAAATTTACACTTGGAATTAATATTAGATTAATTAGATATTTATTTTATGGACGATTTCTAAGATATTCATCGATACACACTTGCACGCGTCTCAGCACTTTCTTCCATACCCGACCGTTAACTGACTGAACTGTTTACATTCGTCTGTTTTCGAGACGCCGCGCACACACATACTTCCACACACTGATACCCACATATAAGTATCTCTATTACGCACCTAACCTAGTTCAGCACATAAAATTATATATAATTATATCTCAATACTAATATTACTTTATGTATTACTAGTAAGTAAAATACTGCATCTTAATATATGTATATAAATACTAAAAATAGAGAATGTGTAAAATACAGCGGCTACTAGAAGTATTTGTACACTCATTGTGTTCACTATAGCGCTTTCGTATCATATGGTGTCATTTAGTAGTGCTTTCATATGATTATTATAATTCCATAAAGAAAGAGCTTCATTGAAAAATAAGAATTTTTGCTCTTACAAGCAATTAATTCCTTTTTCAGAAATAAACCAAATCGACCAAATACGTAATCAATACTTTAATTAATTTAACGGGTTCCACCTTAACATCTTAAATTCTTTACAATGACCGAAAACTTTTTTGCATCTATAGTAAAAAATGACTAAGAAACTAATCAATGTAGGAATAAAGAAAACACATTTTAGACAATTTTCATTTAAAAGTACGTCATGACATACACGGTATGTCAGTGGGCGTTCGTAATAATTTTGATGTCGGATGACTATGTGACATACTATATATAGGTGGTATGAGTAAAGTAACGTTTTAGTTAAAATTTCTAAAAGATGAACACCCAAAAGGTTATTTTTAATTATTTCAAAAATTATATAAAATTATATAAAATATATATGATATATTATATAAAGTATATAATAGGAATAGACAATATTTACACTTGTAAGTCAGAACAAACAAACACACACAATACAAAAATTTTACTATAATATGAAGACATATTTATACATATAGGTAAATAAAAAAAATTGTTTGAGGTAATATAGATCATAAATTTTTTTTTTATTTAAATTTTACAATTTGTCCAGTAGGACATTTGGTAAAATATTATAGCTTAAATATTTGGTAAAAAATATGTGGATGGTTACCTCCAACGGGGTACCATCTTCGTGTTTGTTAGGTTATATCCGTAGATCATAAATGATCTTTATAATAGTTCTTGAGTTTTTATGTCCAAACTTGATAAACAATTAAAGTATTTTATTACATAAAAGAAAATGGAGGGACACAGAGGGAAGCAGGAGAAGAGTAAGAAAGTTGAACAGAAGACCAAATTGTAGAAGAAAGAAGGAAGAGAGATACAGAAGAGAGGAGGAAAAGGATAAGGGAATCCAAATACAACAGACACTACAGGAACATAACCAAAGATGAGATGTCAAAGTACTTGGAGGGGAGGATGAGGTGGAAGGATAGGAAAGTTATAGTCAGATTCAGGTGTGGAAACGAGACCAAAACGAAAGAATACTGGAAAGAGGAGAGAGAGAAAAGATGCAGATTATGTGGAAGGAAAGAAGAGGACCTGAGACATGTAATAGAAGAATGTGAAATAATAGGAGGACCAAAGGACATGGAAAAAACTCTGAAGGAGACTGGAGAAGGACTAACGGAATTAAAAGCAATAATAGAGAAGACAAGGGCAAGGGCAATACAAGACGGGGAGGAAGGACGAGAAGGTAGCACAGCAAGGAGGCAAAAGGGCAAAGGACAATAATGTGTAGTCATAAGTTGCAATAGTTTGTAGTCATTAGTTTTAGATGCTAGAAGTAAGAATATGCTGAGTGCAATACAAGAAATGTAAGGATTGTAAATCGAAAGTTCGTCCAAAACCGAGAGGCACGGACTAGAATAAATAATAATAAATAACAATAATAATATTATTACATATAAGATATCAACTGACAAACTTTGGCAAAAGTGTAAAGTCATCTAACTGTATAACTCCAGGAACAGTTTTTATGTCCAAACTTGATGAACAATAGTTCTTGAAAGTCTCTTCGAAACATAAACCTGTCTTATCTTTACAGCCATTGTTCTTCTGACCGGTGTTTGAGAATTGACTAAAAATATTCATGAGGCACATGTGTTATCGCGTGTCACCGGCGAGATATCGTATGACATACATACAAATATGCTATATTATCTGTTTCAAACGTGTTAATGCAATTCCATTCTGATATTGATCGATAGCTAGAAACGAACATCACTCACCTAGCAATTAATTTGCATTGTAGAGAGTCAATTCAGCGACAACACACCTCCTGTAATGTGGATAGATCGAAATTTGGTGCTTCTGGATACAGAACCTGTAGGAAGTGTGGTGACTAGGGCCCGTGCGGAGGACAACGAACAAGATCAGCTGACTTATGGCTTGGAACCTCTTGGACACAACTACAACGGAAATGACAGTCCGCAACCGCCGCTTCCCTTCTTCATCGACAATAGCACCGGCATTATCTACGTTAATGAAACGCTCAAAGGCAAAGTGAGTGTCACTTTTAATCCATCTTAATCATTTTCGTGTTTGTAAACACACTATCTTTTTTACGCCCTTTTACTCTACTTTCTTATATATGAACAGCCCATTTCATCCTAAGTAAATATTGTTTAATTATTGGATAAAATTTTACACCATTATTCGTAAATAGTATTTTCTTGTTGTCATTGAAAATTTGGCGATTTAATTCGGCAAAGAAAAACATTGCTCGTGCAGTGAGGAAGGGGCAACAAATACAGTAATTTTGTAGATGAAATGTAATTTTGTTTGTAAAACGCTTTTTGCTTTTGACTTTAACTAACTTAATCGGCTTTGAATGCCGGTGAAATATAACGAATGAAGCAATATTAATATATCTTAATATTTTTTCAAATAATACTTAATTAATCTACTTGATTGATAAAAATAATCTAATTAATGCTTAAATATAAAGGTAGACACAGAAGATGTTGGCAGGTACCGTTTATGTAACAAATTTTATACCTGTTTGGATAATAAAAAATTAATATATTCCGTGTTTGGTGATAGTTAGGGAAACAAAATTTTTGGAAATTTGAAATTAAATGAAAGAAAGTCTCAAATGATGAAAAATTAATGTTTCGTGAGTTGTTAGTAATATATGTGTCGGAGATGAAAGCCCGGATTTTTATTGTAGCTACCCTTAACACGTTGACTGCCACGACACCCGTATTCGGGTGTCAGCAAAGTTTCTGATCAGACCGCGAAACCCATATTCGGGTGTCGCTTATTTGACTACTTGCGAAGGATCGTCGTAGGTATTTGAAAAGGTATTGCATAATAATAAAACTGTTGAATTGTTATAAAAGTAATACGAAAATGGTTTGTTATAAAAGTAATACGAAAATGGTTTATTAAAAAAATTATTTAGCATGTAAAACTTTAAAGCATTCTATGCATAGCTGAGGTTGGTCGGGACAATTTGGTCAATAAGTTGTTGTTTTCTTCGAATTCTTTTGTGCCTTTGTTCCGTCCATTCGACGTCTTTTATCTGCATAACACAGTTTGCACACGCGTCTAATGCTTCTTCCGGAATCATAAGCCTCGTAAAAGCCTTCTTTTTCACTGCTATCTGACTTACCAAGAAATAAGTTTTCAATTTTTCTTTTCGACATTGTAACAAATTAGGGCAGAGATTTTGAGTTATACCGTTCGTTGCTCGGCCAAGATTCAAACTGATTTTGTAGAAAGTGGAGAAATGAGAAACAAATGCGAAGGAATGGAAACAAAAGAAACGAGAGGTAAGACCACCAGATGAGCGACTCGCATTGTGAAAATATCAATGGGAGCACCGAGCAGAGAACGCTTGGTACTGCCGCACGCGTGGCCTGACGGAGATTTTTTCGAAAACAGTCAACGTGTTAAGCAATAAAAATAGGAAATAGTTGTAAGACGATAATCCGATTATGTGTACTCAGGATTTATGACGATGGGCTTGGGCTCGAGGTGACATAATGAGTCGCCGAACGTAGCCGCGGTCACGGGACGGACATGTAACAACAGAGGTATGAAATAATTGTGCAGCTCTCCTTAAAACAAAGATTGACCCGTGAGCTGGGGAGAAGACTATAAAAGGGTAGTTTCATCTGGACAGGACACAGTTGCTGATCGAGTTGTTGATTGATTTAGTCACTGAGTTGGTTACTGAGTTATTGAGATAGAGTCATCTAAGATAGCTTACTGAGCGGAGTACTCCTTTACGTCGAGTAAACGGAAATCGTACGTCACGTTGAGTTCGCCGTCCTGTGGCCGTGGATTCGTTATAGAACCTGAATCCCTCGTCATCGACCTCTCGATCGTCCGCTCTTCGCAATTACCTGTACTCTCTTGCACCGACATTTATAACAATAAACAACAGCTGTACCCACCATGGCAAATTCTAAAGGAGGTTGATCAGACGCCCATACTTCCGGTCCGTTTCCGACATATGTATTATAGCCAGTATACAGGGATAAAATTTATTTTACGTCAATAAGAATGTTTAACCAGGAAAAATCCAAAAGTATATTGTATTATATTTAAATCATATATATTTTAAACAGCTTAATTCCTAAAAAATTAATAGATTCTTAACTACAAATAAAATTGTAGCGATGCCCTAATCTTATTCCCCAGATTTCAGCTGTCGCGACATCTTTTTATTTCTTGAAATGGAAAATCGTCTAAAAGCTATAAAAAACTTAACTACAGCGTTACTTCAAAAAATGAATAAAAAATATCTACCGGTATATCATTCTGGAAGGGAATTACTTTTGAAATATTTACAGCTAGCTATGAAACAGACTATACAAATGCCAGACTAAAATTAAAAAGATATTATATAATGATAAATACAATATTTAATTTCCAACCAAAAAGTTTGAAATCACTGACCTTTTTTAAGATCTATGTGGTGTTAAGCAGAGGAAGAGAGATAAAAGAGAGGCTAATTTTACAAATCAATAATTTATTTGACTATCATGTTTATAATTTTCTATTTTTGTTATATTACTATTTTTGTTTATTTTATAAATTTATGTTCTTTATTAATCAATTTTCCTAATGTAACTAGAGTTTATGTAACAGGTGCTCATTGATTTTCCTCGTTACTAGTGATTTTCCGTTCATACAGAGTGTCCTAAAAATCATGACAAAATCGGCAAGGGATTCTACGCACAAAAATAACTCGAATACAATCTTTTTCCAACAAATCCAAATTTGAAAATTTATTCCATATTTATCACCACGGCTAATTATCCGTGTAAGTAAACAGCAGCAAATTATTTTACACGTGAAAATAGAATACAACTTTTTCGTTTAAAGTTTTATTATAAAGAAACTAGAAGTTGAACATGTTTAGTTAAAGATTTCATGTATCTGATAGATGCGTACTTGATAAATTTTCAAATAGAATTTTTTAAAAAACGAAGTGTTCTATGAAAAAATGTCTACATTTCCGACTTATTTCTTTACGTGGAATCGAATAGAATAGAATAATAAATAATATGATAATAATAAAAGTTGGCGTTCAGATAAGTGAATTG
>NC_057776.1:36661-54702 GCF_014825855.1 Bombus pyrosoma
AATAGAAAGAAGACTAAAAAGGAAACACCCAGCTGATCTCATAAAGGATATAAACTAAAAAACGCGAAGATGGCACCCCGCTGGGGGTAACCATCCACATGCTATTCAATCATATGTTATAACATTTTACCTAATGTCCCACTGGACAAATTGTAAAATTAAAAATAAACAATATAATAAAAAAAAAAAAAAAAAAAAAGATAAGTGAATTCAATTGGCAGAAGTTCAAATGACTAGATGCTAAAATTTTGTTTCTATAAATGAAGTTTACATAAATAGAATTTTATTGCGCTCTTTATTTTCATACTTTTCATAGTCATCGCCTAATTAGAAGTCATAGTATGGTACCATGCAATGTCATGTTGGTGCATTTAAGTGGTCAAGATCTCGTCGTTAGACGAGTGCAAAGTACGCACGGTCATCTTTTTTCCCCGTCCGGGACGACGAGAACGTAACTCAAGCTGCGTATGGTCGACATTCAGGGATTGAACGACGTTTCTTGTTTCTTCTTTCCAGGGAGGGCAGAACCTGTTCCTTTACGTGACCGTCTCCGACGGTCAACTCACGACAAAGACCGAAGTCTACGTCACTATCAAGAACACTTCGGGTCCCAAGGAACCCGACTGGACCAGGTAGGTTCTTCGTCCAGGACAAAATTGTTTGCACATCGATTGATGAACCGATTCCGATCTTCCATGTCACTCACGACCACTCACTTAGAACATCGCTTCTATCCGCAGAAGTGATATAACAACCGAATCATTTTATCGTTTGCTAACTTTGCTGTTTGATTTTTGATTCTTGGAACTCCTTCTTTTTTAAAAATAATCTTTAAAGTTGCATTAATTACACAAAATTTATTATTACTGACGATACTTTGGGACGAGTATGTTGTAGGGAGTTGGATTTTGTTTCAGAATTTTGAGTCTCTCAGAAAGGAGAATATTTTTAATATTTGTTTATGATCGTTGAGATTTTTGTTCTCGTTAATTTTAAATGTAAAAATAATCTTTAAAGTGGCATTAATTACACAAAATTTATTATTATTGACGATGCTTTGGGACGAGTATGTTGTAGAGAGTTGGATTTTGTTTCAGAATTTTGAGTCTCTCAGAAAGGAGAATATTTTTAATATTTGTTTATGATCGTTGAGATTTTTGTTCTCGTTAATTTTAAATATAAAAATAATCTTTAAAGTGGCATTAATTACACAAAATTTATTATTATTGACGATGCTTTGGGACGAGTATGTTGTAGAGAGTTGGATTTTGTTTCAGAATTTTGAGTCTCTCAGAAAGGAGAATATTTTTAATATTTGTTTATGATCGTTGAGATTTTTGTTCTCGTTAATTGTGAATGTAGATTGAATCTCGATATATTTGCAGCGGTTCGAACGGTTATTCTACTTTAAGATTTTTATTTTTAGGCCATTTTCAGCATCTTTTTTACTAACAATTCATATAACAATTATCTCTGTCGATATTTTCGGCAATATCCAGAAATTTTTTTAAAGAAAAGCGATACCTGACAGTAATGTAAAAAGGAAATATTCACTTTAAAGAGGAAATATTTTTATGGTTTTCATAGTTTCCGTCGTTCTGTATATCATTTTTTCATATATTTTCAGCCTCTGATCCAGACATCCTTCAAACCTAAGACAGATTAACTGGGAATTTTTCATGAGTTACGAAAGTAAAAATGTTTCTATTTATATTGTAGCCGTTATAGATCCATCACGATTATTTGTCAAGTACACACATCACAAATTGAAAGATCAACTTTAGAGTGTAACCTATTTTGAATTTATGTTACGTTATTTGTATTAGATTGTATATTAGCAGTAATTGTATTTCTGTTGAGAAATCTTTCATTAACCCCTTAACCTACGATTTACGTTCGAGAATTTTGAGCCGAAAACGTAAAAAAGCTCGCGCAGCCTTCGAGCCATTCGCACGACTTGTGTAGTACGTACCACGAGCGATGCCCGTAATATTTACGATTGGTCCGATCATCTCCTACGGGCTATGCCCGTAATATTTACGTTTGGCCTGATCAACGTACTACGGGCTATGCCCGTAGTTGTAGGTTAAGGGGTTAATTTGTATCGTATGCAGTATTACAGAATCTTTACATTCATTATGAAAAGAAAACTTCACGTTATTTTTGTAATTTATTCAAAGCCACTTAATGGAATTGGTCGTAGAATTCGGTGTTAATGAAACAGTAGTCGCTTCTTTTTGTTGGCCTGTCTACTTCTTCTCAGAAATATCTAGATATAATGTTATCCAAACAAAGGTGCAATTATCCTTAATTGCCACATAATTTTATCCTTTATGGACAGAATTGCATTTTTATTAATATTTAGGATAATATATTATTATTTATTTTTAGCCTTTCGGCTTTGGACGAACTTTCGATTTACATTTCTTACATTTATTGTATTGCACTCCTTGGCATATTCTTATCTCTAGTCGCTAAAACTAATGACTACAAACTATTGCAACTTATGACTACACATTATTGTCCTTTGGTCTTTTGCCTCCTTGCTGTGCTACCTTCTTGTCCTTCCGCCTCGTCTTGTATTGCCCTTGCCCTTCTCTTCTCTATTATTGCTTTTAATTCTGTTAGTCCTTCTCCAGTCTCATTCAGTGTTTTTTTCCATGTCTTTTGGTCCTCCCGTTATTTCGCATTCTTCTATTACATGTCTCAGGTCCTCTTCCTCCCTTCCGCATAGTCTGCACCTTTTTTCTCCCTCCTCTTTCCAGTGTTCCCTCGCTTTGGTCTCTTTTCCACACCTGAATCTGGCTATAATTTTCCTGTCCTTCCACTTCATCCTCCCTTCCAAGTACTTTGGTATCTCATCTTTGGTTATATTTCTGTAGTATCTGTTATATTTGGATTCCCTTATATTTAGGATAATATATTTCTTATAATATTTTTCATGTTATTCATTACGAAACGACGATTTTCTAAAATTTTCTTACAGTTCTTTGGAGTTTCAAGATATTCATATTGGCAGTTATGGGAGTGTATTCTCGTACTAGATGTTTGTCGTCTTATTCTCACTAACACTATTCGATGATGCCAGTAATTTGTTTGCTTTTTATGTTGTACTGTAATATCGAACGTACCGGCTTGAGAATTTAGAATTTTAATGAAAATTTATAGCTTTGTGACCTAAGTCTACTTTGAATAATTTGACGAGAAGGCTATGACCAGTTATTAGAAAATATCGATCTCTAAGTGTATAAAATTTCAATAATTTATTGAAATGAATAATTATATGACATAGCAAGTCGGAAATACATACAATTATATAGATGTCTACTGTTAGATAGCAAGTTACAAAGATAGAAAAACATTTATCGATGTTGCTAAACGTATTTGTGTATGATGAAAAATGAGAATGGTTAAGATTATAAAATACAATTGTCTTTATTTCGTAAATTATACTCGTAATTTAAAGTATGAAATTTTCATACAAGCTATAGGTTTTAGTAATCAACATCAGTACTAACTCTTACATGTATATATTTATATATATATATAGGGTGGTTGGTAACTGGTGGTACAAGCGGAAAGGGGGTGATTCTACGCGAAAAAAGAAGTCGAAAATATAGAATAAAAATTTTTCCTTTGAGGTTTTGTTTTCGAGAAAATCGACTTTGAATTTTCGCTCGGTACGCGTGCACTTTATATATATATCGTATGAATTTAAATTCGTTGTCCTTTTTTAAAATCACAGCTGTAAATTAAAGAAAATCATTCTTTAAATTTGTAACAATTTGTATTATAAGTAGAAACAAAAACTATAGTAGAATATAATATCTTAAAATATTTCAAATGGTGCAGAGTTCCTGCGTTATAATATCCTCAGTTAATGGAGTTGTTGCAAGAAGGATCAGCTCCATTTACCAGTAATTTGACTAGATCAACAAAGACCAAAACAAAATTTAATATAGTCAACTAATATTCCTAGAAATATACTTTTGCATTTTTAAATATAAAACCTACACAATTCTTTTTCTTCTAATAAATACAATTCAGATACAGATCAGATGCACATCTTTATTGATCTTCTGACTATTACGTTATTAAATGATTAAGAACAATTATTTTAAAGTGAAATAATTGAAGAAGAAAATAATCTGATAGATTCGAAGATATGTCCTTTGAACAGTCTTTTAAATAACTTTTAAATAATTACCCACAACGTGTTTTAAGAAACGAATAATATTAATTTACTTTGTTATGTTGCTTTAGTTTAATTAATATCAATCTCTATACATAGTTTAAAAGTTACTAATACTTTTTAAATGTTTAAGAACGCAACACAGAATTTCAAAATCAAATAGAAAGATAAACTTGACGTAAAATTCGTTAACAGTACATTGAATTTAAAAATTGTTCTTCGTCTGCGGCCTTCATATGTAATTCTGTTTCACCAGATTACAATCGAAGATTTATCAATTGGAAGATTAAGGTGATAATAATACACTTCATTAATTACGAGCTAAACTGGTATCAATATTATAAAGAATTATCTATATTTTAATTTATCGTCGAATGGAAATTTTTCAGTTCTATGAAAATCTTTCTCATAAGACCCACAACTTCACGATTTAATTAAATACAGTTCTCCTGCAACATTACGCAATATAATTATTGCAAGTCTTATAAGACTTGTAGTCTTCAAATATCGGAGCTACTTTCTCATTGTCGCAAATCCTCAAATTACCAATCTGTATCGTGCTTCCAAACCAACACCATAATTTTCCGAAAACTGTCCCGTGGTCGATCGAGCAGAGAAGCCACAGACTTGGACGAATCTACAAGTCTCAACCAACTTGCTAGAAAGTTTCGTCGATAAATCACGAGAAACGCTGTATGACCTTTCAGAGAACTACCAGTAGCCCGTTCCATTATTCATGCTCCAGTTCGTTAACAATATCTTTGAATCGTCTGGAAAACGTTTCGGTGACATGGCTCAACTCTATTCCAATTTTTCCTCGGCAGGAGCCCTGTAGGTTCAGCTGGCAGAAGACGCCCGCCATTGTTACCGGGAGTAGTTCCTGGACAGGGATTATTCCGTAAATTGGGGATACCGCCGTCACCAGTGGCTGTGCCACCCAGTATTCCGAAAACGACGAAGTTACAGCCTGAAGACGCGAAACAGGCCGAGGTTGATCCCGGTCCTGGCACCACCGGTGTTCCGCAACAGCCCATAGAGGAGAACGAGGTCGAGGGGCCACCTCTCAGCTCGAAAATTGCACCTGCCGAGGCACCGCCTTCTCAAGATATAGCGATCACGTTGGTACCAGTCACGGCGGTCTGCGTGCTCGTCGTGGGCCTCGGTATGGGTGCGTGGTCCCTGAGAAACAAATTTTGCAGGAATCGGAAATCCAAAGAGGACACGGTATGGAAACACTTTCTGTAGATGAAATCGTTGGAAACACACCGTGATCCTAAACTCATAGTACGAGCGAAGTTAGAAAGATTCTGTGGCTCAAAATAAAACAAAAATCAAAATTAGGTTGAACTCTTAGGTTGAACAAGCATACGTGTATTCGAGATAATTCTTGACAAAACATGTTCGAGCTTAAATTTCACTTGTATCACAAATTCAGGCTCACGATGTATAGTAAAATATAAAATTTTGTCTGATCGCAATTCTCGAATTTTTACGTAGCTCTTGAATGTTGCTCTCATTTTAACAAATATTTTTTAATACAATTTTTTAATGTTTTAAGAAAATGTTTCACATAAAATTGAAACGAGGAATCATACAGTAGATCTTTAAAAGCCTTAAAATTTGTCAATTGGATGAGTTTCATGGTCTTCTTCTGAACATTAATAAAAATTGCAAAAATCGAGTTAATCTATAACGAAGTTGATAAATGCATTGGTTCGTTCAAACGCCATAGTGTGAAAAAGATTTAACGATTTTTAGTTGAAATTGTTATATTTATTTCAAATATCCTTTTGTTGTATTTTTACTACAGTATTTTTTATGCTTTTTTTCAAATAACTTTTATTATACGTTTTAACAAAGGATTGTAGTGTATATAATAAATAAATTTTATAAAAATTCTTAGTTTTGTATTATTATTGTAATAATACTTTGCACTATCGATGTTGTAAAATATTATTATTCATTGCAGCATATAGTTACACAGAAGTCTATCTCAATACTATGAAAAGGATCGTACATGAAATAATGGCATAATTAAACGTTGAAAACACTTTTCATAATATAAATCTTTAATATAACATTTTATACATTTTTGAAATATTTTTTAAATTTAATATAGCTGTTCTTTTTTCAATAATTAAAAAATAATTTATTCATTAACGCTTAGAAATTTTAGTACTCATGATCAATGTATTGTAAAAGAAGTGAAGTAATTGAATACAATTTTTTCAGAATTTCTCGAAACAATAATTTTCTTATATTTGTTTGTATAGAAAGAACAAGCTTCAGTCAGTGTCTCAAATATATCAGACGATCCATCGCTTGTCTTAAAAAGATGGCGAGGGCCAAAAGCGCATAACAATCGATATGAACCCTGGGAAAAAGAGAATCAAAGTGCACAAAATAAACAAGAAGACAAATGGGAATTTCCACGGCATCGATTAAAGGTTGGTAATTATAATAATTTAGAGACAATTTGCTTCGAAACGAATATGGTAATTATTTGATTACAAATTTACATTTTCCCACAAATTACAATTTAAGATATACGATAAAATCATTCAAATTTAATTTTTTCATAAGATGTCCCAGAACTCAAATACATATGTTGTATTTTATATTTTTGATGTTCCTGATATACAGGGTGATTGGTAACTGGTGGTACAAGCGGGAAGGGGGTGATTCTACGTGAAAAAAGAAGTCGAAAATATAGAATAAAAATTTTTCGTTTGAGGCTTTGTTTTCGAGAAAATCGACTTTGAATTTTCGCTCGGTACGCCTGCACTTTATCACGTCTCGTTATAACGGATCTCACTATAGATCGTTGTCTCGATGGATATTATCGCAGTTTAAGTTTGTTTTTGCTGTAACGAAAGATTAGGAATACATAATGAAATAATATGAAGTAATCATAAAGTTTATTATTACAAAAATTGCTGAAAATGTTGCTCATTCTGCCGAACACATAGTTCTGCTCTTCTAATTAAATTTCTATGAGCACTTTCTAACGTATTCGATTGTTTTAAAGTATAAAAGGCTGCAATAATCTTTTCTTTCAATTGCTCGCAACTTGCGATTTCTTCAGAATAGACAATTGATTTAATATGGCTCCATAAATAAAAGTCAGGCGAAGTTAAGTCAGGAGAGCGTGGTGGCCAAGCTATTGTTCCAGCACGACCAATCCAGCCTTGGTAATGTTGGTTTAAAAAATCTCTCACATGACGACTAAAATGTGGCGGTGCACCGTCTTGTTGAAAAATTAAACTTCCTCTAGTTCTCAGCGGTACATCTTCTAATAATTCCGGTAGTTTGTTTTGTAAGAAATCGAAATATGCTGCTGACGTTACATTTCCTTCAAAAAAATATAGCCCAATAATTAGATGTCCGATTATGCCAGCCCAGACGTGATAAAGTGCACGCGTATCGAGCGAAAATTCAAAGTCGATTTTCTCGAAAACAAATCCTCAAACGAAAAATTTTTATTCTATATTTTCGACTTCTTTTTTCGCGTAGAATCACCCGTATAAAGTTATTTTCATACATTTTGATCCTAATACATTTTCTAATAATTACATGCATGTATAAAATATAAACTACGCGATTAACAGACTGCAACAAACCCACTTTTTATTATGAAACAGCTAAAGAAATGGGATCTATAATAATAATTAATGTCCAACCACTGTAATAATTTTGAAAATAATAAATTTTGTATAGGTTTTATTAATTACTTGAAATGCGATAAATGCATAAATACTCTTCAGTCTAAGAATTAATCTGCGAAACAGCGTTTTTACATATTACTATTATCGTCTAAGGAATAACTAAATTCCTTGTTTCTCAAATCTTGTTCAACAGGTCTTTAATATTCTTGGCGAGGGTTGCTTTGGTCAAGTTTGGAAATGCGAGGCCTTAGATATTGATGGGAAATCAGGAGCAACTATCGTGGCGGTGAAGACATTAAAAGAAAATGCCACTGAAAGAGAGCGGCTAGATCTTGCACAAGAGTTGCGGGTCATGAAAAATTTGGATCCCCATCCCAACGTAGTCAGATTATTAGGTTGCTGTACAGAGCGCGAACCGATGTTCGTGATTTTAGAATACGTAAGCGGTGGAAAACTACAGAGCTTTCTAAGAGCATCTAGAGAAGAAAGAAATCATGGTGGACCCGGATTGACGTCCAGGGACTTAACTGGATTTGTTTACCAGGTATAATATTTTATTAAATCACATTTTATCCGTGTTGCGTCATTGATGACTTGCAATTGTTTCAATTGTTGTTTCTCTAGCTGTTAGGAAATTCTATAATTCATGCTTTTCTGCCAATATAAAATATACGTTTAGGAGATAAAATAATAGTACTGTCTTGTATTTTGACCATTAATTGCATTACTGTCGCGTTTGGGATATATTTGATTCAATCACATCAATTGTTTGTATCATCTGGCAACTAAGTGATATTGGAAATATCGAAAGGTTTAACCGAAACTGTTTTAATTTTAACGAATGTAAGCGATACTCAAATATGGATTAAAAATGAATACGATGATGCTTTCAATGACGTAGATATCCAAAGTAAAATTCTGACGATGACACTGATACAAAAAATGGAGGTGATGATGAAGAAAATTTTAATAGAAAAGGCGGAAGAGAATATTTTATGGTCGCAAGCGCTTTAAATGGTCTAGATCTTCCTTCTGTAAGAGCTAGAGTTGAAAATATGTATTATAAATGCGTTATTTGGATTACGGGAGGACTGTTACTAGGAACAAGTCGAGTACATTTCTCGAATCATTTTTTAACAGATGAAATTCCTTATATAATTATTAATTACATAAATAAGTTCTACACACGGAGAAACTACCAAACCGTTTATAAACCATATGGGTGAAATAGAAATGAAAGTTTCTGAACAGAGAAACAATATTGCAGTGAAATGATTTCTCCCGAAAACAAACATTGCAGCATATTAATAAATGTTCGATTTAATTCTTTCACTTGTAAATTTGTCTGATCGTAATACCACACGGTTGAATTTATCTTGACAGTTTCTTTCATAAAATATAAAAAACAAGTAAATAGTATTTCATTTAAAACATTGAAGGTCACTTTCGTTTCTCAAAAAATATTACAAGAATAAAAAGTTCGCCTATGCTATCATATTTGCTATAGAAAACATTAGAACTTCTCCACATTTCACCTTTAGTAAATATTTACTATTTGAAAAAAAGGCACTAGTCCTGAATATCGTGAACACCCTGTATAATAAGTTTTTCTTCAAACGAGAACTTTTTAATAACATGCATCTTTAAATATCAATTTTATGAATTATTTTGTATAAAAAAATTCGATAAAGATATAACAAAACTTGAGTTTTCTACATAAGACGAACATAACATTTAAATGCTAACTATAAAAATGAAAATATCGTTAATGGCGTTATATGCGTGATATGCTTATTAATTTCTTTCCGTTCTTGAATTTTGGTTAGCTAATACGTTGATTTGGTTACATAGGTACAGTATTTAGAAACTGGAAATAAAATGATTTGCAAGTTAAAAGAGTGACAATAAATGTACATAATATATTATTGGTAATTTAATAATTTATATTATTGAATACTATTTATACAGGGTGGTTGGTAACTGGTGATACAAGCGGAAAGGGGGTGATTCTACGCGAAAAAAGAAGTCGAAAATATAGAATAAAAATTTTTCGTTTGAGGCTTTGTTTTCGAGAAAATCGACTTTGAATTTTCGCTCGATACACGTGCACTTTATCACGTCTTGTTATAACGGATCTCACTGTATATACGTAAAAAGATTTTTCCATAAACATTCTCATACTATATATTACTTTTTAGCTTTTTAAGTCGTTCTAAATGTTATGAGATATAGAATAGAAAATCAGAAACTAGAAAAGGAGCCAACTGTAGAGTTGGTTACGTAGCAAAGAATGAGCCAGTAATTGATCATACATTTAAAAAATAAAAATATTATTTAAATGAATAATAATTATAACATTTATGTTTATTGAAATAAATAAATTAAATTTTATATATTTTTATCATGCAAAGCTTACTACATAATTCATGCCAACCGGTTGAAATTCACATATACGTAACACATTATTAACTCCTAAGAATGCGATCCTCCGTGTAATACGACAGTTAACTTTTGAAAAATTCCATAAAATATACTAAAAATATATTATATTAAATAATTATATTATTAATATATTATATAAAGTAATTATATTATTAATATATTATATTAAATAATTATATTATTAATATATTATATTAAATAATTATATTAAATATATTATATAAAAATATACTACTTTCTTTTTGTAACTGAAAAAAATATGCTTATTAAAACTATCAATAATTAAAGTAAAAAAGTATTACATGTCAATGTTACATAGTCAACAGTTTCTTCTTCATCACTGTTAAACATTATTAAACGAGAGCCTTCTTTTCCTGGTAAAATGTCTTCATCTTTTGAGCTTTGTTAATTCATGTATGGTTTCTACTTATATCAGTTTTAAAAAGTTTTATCGATTTTTTATCAGAGAAGCCTTTAGTTGCTGTTACTCTACAGCGAAGAAACTCTGAGGTGCAAAACGTTAATATTCGACGAACTAAAAACAAATTTGAAATTTCAATATTCAAAAATCCCTTACGCAAATTTAAGATGCGCTTGTGCTTAAAAATTTTCATTGCGTGCCGTTCTGTACAAGGATTTCCTCAATTCTCAAACCGTGTTACACGAATGCCATTTTATGCGCAAATTTTCCCAAATCTCAAATCTTCAAGCGAATCCGTAGCGTAACTAACTTTCCCGATAAAGAATATGCACCCTGAGTATTAAATTTAATTATTATAATTATTATATTTAAAAATTTATATGTTATTTTCTATTCCATGCTGTAACTCAGTTTGTTCACTTTAGTTACAGTACGATTAATACAAGTAAAACACTAATATATATTTTTTTCAATCACTATTACATCTAATAGTAAGAGAAAAACATTATTTCTATGAAAGAGAATATTGTTATATTTAATGGCGCAAGAACAAAACAAAACATAATTGGTTAGCTGAATCCATTATTAAAACTAAATATTTTTCACCGGTTTTATATATACTTAATAGCTTAATAAAAAATAAAATCGACTAAATATATGATCTCTCAGGTCATTTGTATAATTACAATAACTACATTTCACAAGCAAACATTAATGAATATTATATTCAAGTACTATTTGCATATTATAGATAGCCAAAGGTATGGAGTATTTGGCTTCGAAAGGAATTATACATAGAGATCTAGCCGCGAGAAATATATTGATAGACGAGAATCGTGCATGCAAAGTCGCAGACTTCGGATTTGCCAGAGATGTGGCTGCTAATCAAATATACGAAAGGAAGTCCGAAGGTCGGCTGCCCATCAGATGGATGGCTCCGGAGAGTCTCTACGATAACATCTTTTCCGTGAAATCGGATATATGGAGTTTCGGCGTATTAATATGGGAAATTGTAACGCTGGGTTCTACGCCTTATCCCGGCTTAGCCGCC
This sequence comes from Bombus pyrosoma, assembly GCF_014825855.1. NCBI lineage: Eukaryota > Metazoa > Arthropoda > Insecta > Hymenoptera > Apidae > Bombus > Bombus pyrosoma. The sequence continues at coordinate 48,433 of NC_057776.1, forward strand.
GCAGAGGTACGCTATTTCAGAATTTATTCAAATTCGAAAGATTTTCTTTCGACTAAAGATTTCTACACAGTAAGATCAAATATTTTTCAATTAATCCACCACTGTGTAGCTCCGCTTGGTGTGACTACACTGAAGGAGTGGATTTACTTTTGATGGAAACAATCGCATAAATATTTGATACTTCATTTCAATGAGGAGTAACCCCTTGGCCTATAAGGGATTTCTGCCATAAGCGAAAACCACGAGTCAGACTCGTGGTAAAGAATTTGTGCCATAAACGGAACCCACGTGTCTGGCTCGTGGTAATTTACAAATTTCTAGCTATTCATTATCCACTTTGAAATGATAAATTGTTTTTGTTAACTGATCAATTGATCATGATTACGCCCTAGACGTCTTGAAAACACCATTTGTCCTCGAACGTTGTTTATTATTTCACAATTCCTTTTGTAGCCCCTAAATATACATGCCATAAGAAGTGTACATTTTGCGCCAGTTCGGGCACACGGCTGAACAGATGAATGGCACGGCGCGCGACCAAACGTCTTGCTTACTACGGCTCGTGCGATCGGCAGATAGCATGTAGGCCACGGGGTTGAGACACATGTAAATTATTGCAATAAAATATACTATCAATAGGTTGAATGGAACTAGTATTTATAAATTTGTTATGCGAAAAATGTCTAAACTCTGTCCTGCGAGAATGATGCCAAAATGGGTCTACATTTTGTACATTTTTTAAAAAAAATATCATTTGTTTCAATCGTGTGAGAAAAAAATGTACAATACATGTATTTTTATACATATTTAATTCTAGAATATTATGTAGAGGATGAGTTAAATGCATGCCCATACTTCAAGGGCTGAATGTACGTAGAATAAGCAGAAAACGTCATATGAACATATATTTTTCGAGTTAGGTATAAATAATTAAAGAAAATGTTTGTGAGCTTTCCTCTTGTTTCGCTTTTACCGTAAGAATATTCAGCTTCTTCGCGAAGTGATGGATAGGCTAAGGTGGATGACCGTCATGACCTAAATCCATTAAGCTTTTGTTTCTGAAGCCATTTCCAATCTATTGTGTATTCAACGCAGGTGAACAATGATCTACGAAGACGGATACAAAATAGATTTAAGACTATTTGAAGAATTCTTGGTATTTTCGAGCGAGTATGGAATATGGAATTCTTAATGTTAAGATGTATAGTGGCATATGTTGTGGCACGAGGCGCACTCTTCGAACATTTTCTGTAACAGCTGCCTATAATCCGAGAACTAAGGTATATGCGACTGTCACGTAGGAGACACAGAAATCACAAAATTAACAGATCACCGGTGATCTCGCGTCGTAGTTTGAACGTTTCACTAAGGTAAAAAATTTGAACTTTAGATATGCTAGTCAAATTTATTGTACGAATCCAACAGAGTGACGGTTCAGAATGTTATAACAAAAAGGATGTTGAGTGCCGATTTGGGAGGGTTCTTATATTAAGGTTTGGTCCCTCTACAGGGGTTATCGTCGCGGTTATTCTGTTACTATCTGATTATTGTTTCGATGGCTACGTCATGCAGGATGTTTTGTCTACTCTATTATTGCTTCTGAGCGCGTGACACGACATATGTTCATTACTTCATCTGCCACAAAGAATATAACCTAACAAACACGAAGGTGGTACCCCGACGGGGGTAACCATCCACATGCTATGTATATTTAAGATATAATATTTTACCAAATGTCCCACTGGACAAATTGTAAAATTGCAATAAAATAATAAAAAAAAAAAAATTACTTCGTCTGTGTGTAGGTTCACCTCCTGAAGTATGTACATGCGTTTATGACTCATCCTGTACACTGTAAATACATATAATATTGTATTATACTGGAGAGAAAAAGATCAACGATTGTTTGTCTCAAGTCAATCAAGACAATTTTGATTAAAACAATGTCAATGAAAAAATGTCCAAAATGTTAATTTTAGAATTATATAACTCCTTTATATTAGTTTAGGAAGTACTTCACCTCTAAAGTAAATATAAAGTAAATTATAATATTAGCATTAAAAATATTTTACATACTAAACATTCCACACAGTATTCACTTTAGGAAACGTTTTATTTCCATTCTATCTTACTTTTATCAGATAATCATCAAAGTGTATTTAATTACCATATTACAATATTTCGATATAATCATAATACGTTATTGGAATAATTGAATTTTCCATATAATAGAGTAACCTTGTTTTCACATGAAAATATAATACTAATTTTTAACTGACTTGTTAATATTAATAATAAGAAGAAACAAAGACATAAGTATAAAACAAAATTACAATAAAAATATAACAATTTCTGGAAGAAAAATACAAAATTTATATAAGAATTTAATCATTTTAGTTTCCATTCTTATTTTTCAATCTTTGAAAGGACTAGCCTCAAAATTTTTCATTAATCGATATCCTGATAGTCGATATTTTGATAATAGAGCTTCTATTGCGCTTAAATGAAGAGTGCTTGTAGAAAACACTGTACTGTAGTAAGAAAGTACTAAAATTGAAAAACTTTTATTAGAAAATGTACTAATTGTAAAAATACTAATGAAAATACTGTAGTATGGAATTTAACTACAATCTTCTGTTCTAAATAGTTACTAGCAATGCTGAAAGATGGCGTCACAATGTCGTCTCTATAGTGAAAAATATAACTGTCAATAAACGTTAGTTAATCGTTTCTTGGCTTTTGTCTATAGCGTCTATCTAAATGAATAGAACATTGAGCTTTATTTACAGCTAATAGGTAACACATACAGGATTTTCTACAGATATATTTTTCTGTTTTATGAATTTGGATTATATTAATACTTAGGAATATTTTTCCTCCTGGAAAACTTGTTTCTTGGCATTTGCAGTGTTTTCTATAAGAACTTTTCAAATATTTGTATACAATACTTCTACCAGCTATTTGATTAGGATAGGTATTTAATTAAGATATACTAGTATATAATTTTTTCTTGTAGGTAATGAGAAGAATCAAAGAGGGCTATAGACTAGACAGGCCAGAACACTGCAAGAGAGAGCTTTATAACATTATGTATTATTGCTGGGACAAAGATCCAGCATGTAGGCCATCTTTTGGGGAACTCGTCAGTTTAGCAGAAGGCCTTTTACTCGACGAAACCGATTACATCGAATTAGATAGGTTCCCGGATCATTCGTATTATAACGTGCTCAATCTCAGCGGGGAAAAATTGTAAATGATGTACTCATAATAGTATATTAAGTACAGTGGGTACCATTGACATTCGTCAATTATTCTCAAATAATAAAAATCGTGTACAGCTTTAAAGTATAGCTAATGAATATTATTCAATTCGAAAAATTTTATTGAATCAAGAATACAGAATACTAAAATTTGATTCTTAAAAAATTGATACCTGCGTTATTCCGTCAAACATGGCTGATTTGTATGAATGTTCAATATTATAATTCGGTTTGTAATTATAAATGAACTGATTATATAGTTTTTTAAGTCTTTCAGTCTGTATATACGCAAAACAATTTATAAATCTATTTTATTATCATGACTGGTCAATGAAATCCAATAATTGTACATAAATTCATTACCAATATAGGTATTTCAGAACCAGTTTACATTGAAATTAAGTTAATCGAGAGATTACCTGAATTATGTCAAGTTGTATATAATATAACAAACGAAACTTCTGAACGTTTCACACGTTGAACGAATTACAAGTATGTATTCTAAAGAGAAACGAACGTCGTGAACTAGTCAGAGTTTAAATAAATTTTTAATTTATATTCGCATTAAACTTTACGCACAAATAAGCATACTATATTCTACAAGCTATATGAAAAGAAACGATATGAAATTCAGTAATTGAATGCAGAGAAAACGTTATGTACTAGTTAAGAAACAATTACTCAAATAATGAGAACTTCTTATATATCGTCGTTCAAGTTTAACAGTGACGCAATTGCAAAACAGTGATTTTTCAGGAGACGGGAAACACTAATTTCATTTATTAAAGCTTATAATTAAACAACGAAGGAAATATTTTATTATGTTGATAAACAATATTGTTTGCATCCTATAGTTACTTTTAAATAAATATATTATTTTGGTCAGAATAAATGTCTGCGATGCAACTTACACTAACACTTACATCAATATTGCTACAGAGTGCGACAGCAGTAACGAATATTTCTGTAACACTCAACGTCACTTACGGAAACGACCATTCGTTTATATGGACGTGCGCGCATTTAATATCGCGACTATTTCGTTATTAAGGAGAAATTGAACTTTTGATTGATGCGAGCGAGATCGATAAAACTGTTGCGGGATAAATTGTTGTTACTGCACTCATAACCTTACTACCATCAGTGGTCCGGAATATTCGGAAAATTATGAAACTTCCATACTGAAGAGATTAGATCCTGATGTATCTGAGACTAGTAACGTACTTACCTTAAAATTTATAAATTTGCAATTACGTCATTATTGCGTTGCAACAGCGATATATATTGGTGCAAATTGTACATATGTATTAAGTAAGATTTTTTGTAAGTTATTGTATAGCTATTTTTTATAAGAATAAATCACTCAATACTGCAATTTGTTTTTTGATGTAGCCATTGAATCGTGGCAAATGAAAGTGCCGTGGCTTCCAGGTATGCATTCCGATCAGGTCATGGTTTACACGCGTTCATTCAGAACAAAAAATAATGTTACCGTGATCAGAGACAATGCCACGCGTATCTCTGCCAACATCATAAATACACTCAGGGTAAAAGACAGTTGAGAATTGAACGGTTGAATGATCAGTTATGGTCGTTAGGCCATTCTTAACGCGCAAACAATGCAAATGTCACGTAAACTTCAGGGTTGGATGATAAGAGAAAAGAAGGCTGAGTCGTAAGCCAATTATTAATTTTCTTTTATCATACTTTATTATAAATTTAGCACTCATAAGAAATAGAATGACACTGAACCGGAGAAAGGGGCTGCGCAAGAGCAGGAACAGGTTTTAGGATGTTGAGGGGCTTTTTTTGTAATTTTACAACACTTTTTTATACAGGAACGATAATAAGCTTTTAATAGTTTGAATCGTGACATTTTTTAACATAATTACAAAAGCAGGTTTGTTCAAGACTCTGGACTCGAACGAATGTAACAGCAAAGATTATTTGCCATTAGAATAATAAGTTGATAGAGTATTTACCAGTAAAATAAATGGGCTGACAAAGAGTATTTGCCACCAAATAAAGGGTGATGGTCAATTTAATAAGTTTAGTAAATTTGCAGGTAACTACTTCCACGTTGCCGGCTCTCAGAGGTAGGGAACGATCTGTGAGAGCCTGTAGGGGAATTTCGCAATACACCTTTATGAAGTGTACCTCCCCTTTCCTCCTTCCCCTATCCGCTGCTTCTTCCCCCTCCACTTTGCTTCTTCCCCCTCCACTTTGCTTCTTCCCCCTCCACTTTGCTTCTTCCCCCTCCACTTTGCTTCTTCCCCTCCACTTTGCTTCTTCCCCCTCCACTTTGCTTCTTCCCCCTCCACTTTGCTTCTTCTCCTCACCGCACCACTCTTTTCTCAAACCCATAAGAATAAATAATAAGCTACCAATTGTGTTCAATGTTATCAGCAACTTTTCAGAACAAAAGAAGGAAACAGGCAATATTATACAAAAGTGCGGCTTATGAGTAGCTTAAATGCAATCAATTACTGTAATGTAAAAGATATACAAATCCTACATCAAATATTGTGACTACGTCGTGCTGTCGCGTTAACGACACTTTTGTCAGAGCCACTTCTCAACTGAAATTCTTTGTTTATTGAGAATGTAACATATGTAATTTGTATTTTCTTGGACAATAAACGTTATATTAAAAGAATCTTTATGAAGTGTGTATTTTCGCACGTTCGCGGGGAGACGCGATCTCGAAGAAGCGCGCCAACGGGAGTCGTAAATTCCCGTTACGATTGACGAATCGACGCCACGAATCGTACGATCCCTTATTTCTTGTGGAATAATAAGGGTGGTTAATTGAAATAACGCTGCGGTTGACAGGTTATAATATATTTAATCGATCCAACAACTTCGGTGATACAATGGTGAATGCTTGTACGAACAACGACGTGAGAGTACGACCTGAGACTCTTATGGTATCGTTGCGTTGACTGGATGTATTCAACCGAACACTGGATGATGGCTTGACCGAGTGCGACGTGGTGATGACTGCTTGACC
>NC_057776.1:54822-82518 GCF_014825855.1 Bombus pyrosoma
TGCAGAAGATTCCCACCAACGTAGAGCGGCGGTGGACTTTGCTCCAGATGGGAAAAACAGCCTTTTATGATGGACATGTGTTGGGTTTTTCCCATCTGATGACTGTCCGCTTTCTCCGTGATTCTTAAGAGCGCCTAATAAACTCAAGGACCTTTCCAAGACCCAGCCATAAACTGCAAATACTTCTCGAATTAGAGAACTCTCCAGACATGCAATTAGACTGGCAAACATGTTGGAGACAATGCAGCTAAAGGCTAATGTCTTTATGGTGGGTCATTGGGTCTATTGAGAATCGGGATGGCTGTAGGTTGACCGTTGGCGGCCAGGTAGCGAGGGCTGGCGTGCAGATGTCCTGCGCGACGTAACAAAGTGCGTACCAATACAAACATCTGAGTCCCTAACCGTTTCAGGCAACTGTCAACGAATAACGACGGAATAAGTGTTCAATGGCTTCATAAAGTTATTTTGACTTATTTTATTGAGTTATTCAGTACTAGTAGCTATGGTACTAGGAAAGTCAGAATCTCTTGAGTTTATAAATATAAACGTATAGAGGCATAAAAATAAAAATATAAAAACACAAAACATGTATAATGTATAAAGATATAAACACATAACAATATAGATTAATAAAGGGACAAAAATATAAATCCAGTCTTATTATATGAGCGTAAGAAGAAATTCTGACTTGGTATATAAAAAAACTTCGTATATAATGAAACACGAAGAATATCTGTGCTTAACAAGGTTCAAATGAGAATCCTGTAGATAATACCTTTCTTATTTTTATTTTATACGAAAAATATTCATTGAATTTCTTGTATTTATTGGAAATACAAAAAATAGACTTGAAGAAATACATGTTTGTTTGGAAATATTAAGAAGTTAAAATTTAAAGTTTAAAAATGTTCTTTTGTAATTTGGAATATATTAAATCGGAAAATGGAATTATTGTAGTACAATATGGATAATTTAGAAGCATATATAGTAAGGTCTAGAAACCTTATTTATTCTATAATCTACAGATTATGGAAATGCGATAATTAGAAAAAGGGGTTATCTCAATAAATGACTGTAATCCGAAGAGTTCTTCAATTTAACTGTCGTCGTAGTACTTAAATTAAATCTTAGTTGCAATAAATATTATTTAGTTTTAATATAAAGACCCATTTGTTTATTCCGTAACGCATTTGCCCAGAGTCTCTTCAAAATTACTTCGTAAACACCTAAAATTCAATTATTAACAAAACACTTGTCAAGATATAGTTTATACGAATATGTGTTATACAAATAAAATTTTAATTAAAAATAAAAGGTACTTTGTTGATATTAATACCTTTCATAATATTTAGCCACAACTTTTTATGATGAAAAAAGATAATTTCAGTGATTTTAGTAAATTTATTAATAATAATAAAAAAATGTAATGAGAATTTCATATACTGCAATATCAAAGATATTGAGTCATTGAAGAACAATTTCCTTTTTTATAACATTGTTCGTGAATTTTATTTCGGTGAGGCTGCAATAAACATGCTAAAAGTAAAATTAACAGATGATGGCATTATTAATTTGTGAAATCCATTTATAATATTTTCATAAAATTCTTGTGATTTTGCAATTTCCTTGATTTTATTTAATAAATAGACATAAAAACAAAAGATATAATCTATAATTGGACTAAACTCTAACGCGAAAATACAAGAAAGAATTTAAATTAATTAAAAACGTTAAGGATACATTTTCTCAATATTTATTTTTGGAGTACTCTGGTAAATACACATCTTTAATATATTTACGTAAATAATTTGCAAAACAAAAATATAAATCTCGGGTTTCCTGTAATAATATATATATATATATATTATTATATTATATTATATTATATTATTATATTATATTATATTATATTATTATATTATATTATATTATATTATATTATATTATTATTATATTATTATATATTATTATTATATAATAATATTTATTAACAATTATTTGATTAAATTTTATTACACAAAATTATATTGTTTATCTTATATACATTATCATATTATATTATATAAATATTATTACATTATTTTTAAAATAATATAATAGTGTATATAAAATAAATAATACAGTTTTGTGTAGTAAAATTTAATCATTGTTAATTTTAATACAAAAGGCTGAGGTAGATATGTAAATTTCCTATTGAGCATAAGAATATTTCCAACACGTAAAAGGCCGTTCAAATGTGATACTAACTTATACTCTGTTGTAAATTCTGCAATTAGCAAGTATAATATTTTTTTCAAGATAAGATAGATAGATGGATAAAATGAAATAGTGATATTCGATGTAGAAAACTCTACTTATTTGAATACAATATTTCCAACACGTAATAGGTCGTTCAAATGTGATACTAACTTATACTTTGTTATAAATTCTGCAATTAACAAGTATAATATTTTTTTCAAGATAAGATAGACAGATTGATAAAATGAAATAATGATAATCAATGTAAAAAACTTTGCTTATTTGAATGCAATTTTATTTAATATTCAATTAAATAAAGTTTATCGATTGAATCTACTTATCTGTATGTCAATTCATATTGTATAAACGAAAAATCATATGAAGTGGAAATAATTGATAGATGTTTACTTTATATGAACAGAAGTTATAAAGTTGTTTATCTTTCGACAAATTTACATAAGGAAGACAGTTCAATGAAATGATAAGAATGATAAGAATGACCGGTCAAAATGTAAAATAAAATGTGTCTCCGATCATGATACAAAGAAATATTAAATTGATTGATTGTATCTTTCACTATTTACAAGAGTCTAAATCAAATCGTAATTGTAACTCGAGCACATACGTTGAAAAGTCCATATGTATACAATTTGCTTCATTAATTTCGTCATTTTCTTAGTGTTTACTATACGCACAAAAGAGAAATCAGGTAAAGTATATATTTTTTCTTCGCGCCAATGATCTTCCTGATATTCAATAACTCATGTTGCAAATTTTTGTAAAACAAGAATGCAAGATATACGTCTCAATTATTGAATATTATTTCCTATTTAAATTTGGAATAATTAACGAAATTAAAATCGTCTTCAATGTATGCAGAATTTTAGCATCATTATTTCTTAATTTCGAATATATTCCGATTACTTTCTTGAATAATCTGTCAGAATTGAACGAGCGTCCTTGAGAAAAAGATATAGTGACAATTCGCTTAGTTTCCAAAATATTAATAGTGCAATGATATGCGAATACTTTTTGTAGATATTGAATAAGTAGTACATAATAATTATACGAACTACGTATACTACTATTTTACAATGCCAAAACAGGTTTTTAATTCATAACTAAATTATAATATTAATAAACGTATTTTTAGATCTCAAGTACGTATGAAATACATAAGTACGTATGAAATACATAAGTACTTATGTAACATCACTCCTGAGTCCTGTACACAAACACCACACGTGATTGCGTAGCAGACGACGCAGCGTACAGTCAGTATCGGGATATCGGCTTTTATGCACGCGGAAACTCGACAGTTCGTCAGTATAATTGATTTCCTCGTATGCGTTAGTCTTGACTGATCGCATTTAGTAAAATAGTCACGATCTAACTCGAAGCTTAAACCGTGCTGGAAGATATTATGGAGCAAAATAAAAAGACACCTTACTCGCATTCCGGTGACAAGGAGGAAGATGAGGTTAGATTATGTTTCGTTATGAATCATGGGCAATGAGGTTAAGAAATGTGTCAAAATGACAAGAATGAATCTCGTGTACTATCATATTGCGTATGATTGTGTTTCAATACTTTAAAGTGAGTATAATCTTTTGTAGATATTATTGCTACCAGTTACTTACATTCTCCAAATTCCTGGGAAACAAATCAGGGCCAAATTAATACAAGCTTTCAATTACTGGTTAAAAATACCGCAAGATAAGTTCCACGCTGTCAGAGATATTATACAGCTACTTCATACCTCCAGTCTCCTGTAAGTTTACGAATCACATATATTTTGAAAATATAAAATATCAACCAACATCTACCCATTTTTTTTCGATATTTTCCTCTTATCCGCGATTACATTAAAAATGGAAGGAAAAGATTAATTATTGCAGTATTTACAAAATATTTATTTATTAATATTTCCAGAATTGATGACATTCAAGATAATTCAGTTTTAAGAAGGGGCATTCCTGTAGCTCATAATATTTATGGTGTAGCAAGTACAATAAATGCTTCAAATTATGGTTTATTTATCGCTTTAGAAAAAGTAATGGCTTTAAATCATCCTGAGGTGAATTGTAGATTTTAATATTAATAAAATTATTTTAATATTAAATTAACATTATTAATTATAATTAATATTAATATTAAAATTGATATTAGGGTACTCAAGTATATTTGCAGCAGTTATTAGAACTTCATAGAGGTCAGGGTATGGAACTGTATTGGAGAGATAATTATATGTGTCCCTCTGAAACAGCGTATAAACAAATGATAATCCGAAGTAAGTTTTATGTAATTTATGTTAATTAATTTCATGTGATTTCAATAACATATTTTTTCATTTTTCCTTATAGAAACTGGTGGGCTTTTTAATATGGCTATAAGATTAATGCAATTATTTTCCGACTCTAAAGAAGATTACGTATCTTTAGTTAGTATGTTAGGACTTTACTTCCAAATTCGAGATGATTACTGTAACCTGTGTGTAAAAGAGGTAAGTTTCTAGATCTAATGAATAAATTGATATAGTGATATATATTAATAAATTTTATAGTATGCCCTTAATAAAAGTTATTGCGAAGATCTCTCAGAAGGAAAATTTAGTTTTCCCATTATACATGCTTTACGGACTCATCCAGAAGATAGACAAATATTAAGTATCCTTGACTCAGAGATGTTATTTTTAAAATATATTTGAATATTATTATTCCTTAATCATTCTTAATAAAGGTATTCTTAGACAACGCACTAAGGATAACGAGGTAAAACGGTATTGTGTTAACTTGCTAGAAAAGTTTGGATCTTTTGCCTACACAAGAACCGTATTGGAAGATATGGACAAAGAAGTAAGGAAGAAGATTCAATGTCTAGGTGGAAATCCTTTATTAGTACGACTGTTAGATGAATTGATGAACTGGAAACATCATGATTCTTAGCAACATGATAAAAATGATAAAGAAGAAGCACTTTGATTATATTTTACCATTTGCAATTATGTATATACGATCTAAGTTATATATATTTCATGTTTTCTATGATTAGTAGATATCTGATAGTTAAGACCAACAATCTTATATAATATTTGTAAGAGAAAAAAGTTATAGAGGTGCTTCTAATTCTTTTTCTTTGATATGTAAATAATACATATCATTAATGATTAAAATTATTTTAAAATTTATATATAAAGGATAATAGGTCTTTTTTTTCCTTATGTTGTTTATCGGGTCATTGTAGTTGAAGTTCAAATGCTAGTTGCTATATAGAAAATATTAACATAACATATTAAATTTTGTAATACAAAATGCAATGAGTGAAATACTTTCCAGTAACACAAATGACAGTGTTTTAGTATAAGTCTGTCGGCATTTTTTTGATAAGTAAATATTTATAAGTATGCAAGCACATATTTACTTTTTAAATTAAGTTCGTTATTATGATTTCATATGTTTTTTACAAACAGTACAAATGTAGATTACTAGTTTTGCTAAACATGAAACTTAATAATTTGAGATTATTTTCAATTGACTTTTAATATATATTTCATAACAGACAACTGTGTATTGATTCTGATGGAATATTTTTAACAAAAGATTATCTCGATCATGGGGTAAATATCTAAAAAAAGCTTAAGAATATTTTGAGAATATTGTATTTATATGCATTGAACAATTAGAAGAAAAATGAAATTAATTTATTATATTATATAATTACTAATATGTTTATTGAACAAAGCGATCATCATTACTGTATTATATTCTTTATGTATTCGGAATGAACTAATGATAATAAATAAATCCGAATTTTCTTGTTCTGATAGAAATGAAAGTTATAATAAAGAAGTAGTGTGAAATGATTTTAGCAATTACGTTTTCACGAACTTTTATCATCATGTACAATAATTTAATAAGTGCAATAAATAATATTGAACTTATAATTAGTATCAACTGCTTGTATGGAAATTTTACCACTGATTTCTACCTTGTGGAATCATACATTGTACGAATTAGTAATGTGATATACACAACATGTATTATTGCATACAAAACTATTTGTAGTGAATAAATACATATATCTTCATTAAATTTAAGCAACACATATACGGGGTGTCCCATTTTAATTTCTCCAGGAAAATATATCGAGAGATATGAGAAATATAAAAAAAAAATGTTTCAATTGCGTTGTCATTGTAATTAACCTGGCAATGATACTGAAAAATCTTCTGGAGGTTAACTTCGAATTTTTTAATTAGAACCTATATCTTTCAAACTTCTTTCGCGAAATAACTTTCCTTCCATTCAACTTTAAGGCATAAAATGTCACATAAGAATTATTTGTAGTCGAAATGAAATCAATCTCCAAATCTCGTTTGGGTTTTCGAAAATCTCGGAAATCCTGAGATTTTCGATTCGGAACCTGTTCGATCCGACCCGATCTCTTTCCGATTTGTCCCGAACATCGGATTCCCAACATTTTCGGGATCTTGCACACCCTTACAAAAAGATTATGTTTTGAATCGAAAATCGGGTTCTGAAATAATGATACCCGAATATGTTTATGCGTCGACAAACTTTCGGAATCCTGACCGGCAGCCGAAAGAAATTTTCGACTCGTCTCGACTCGACCCGACCCGACCCGACCCGACCCGAGCTTGTAATTTTAGGTATTCGCACATTCCTAATTGTAGTATCAATAAATACATGGTATAAATGTTGTATAATACTGAGTATTAGAAATTTTTATTTTTACGGAATAGTCATTTGAATAATTGTATATTGTACTAAGTATAATGATATAGGTGGGTTTATTTCTGTCTCCATTCGAGCAAGTAAAAATATAAATGAACACTCACTCATACAATTAAACGCGAAGATGGCACCCCGCTGGGGGTAACCATCCACATGCTATTCAATCATATGTTATAACATTTTACCTAATGTCCCACTGGACAAATTGTAAAATTAAAAATAAACAATATAATNAAAAAAAAAAAAAAAAAAAAAAAAAAAAAAAAAAAAAAAAAAAAAAAAAAAAAAAAAAAAAAAAAAAAAAAAAAAAAAAAAAAAAAAAAAAAAAAAAAAAAAAAAAAAAAAACTCATACAATTGTTAACAAATGTAACAACATGTTGCATTAATAGTAAATTGTAACAAACAATTACAGTGTTTTTTCGAAGCTATTTAAATACAAACGTCTACTTTAGGCTCTATATGCTATTATTATTTCTACAATTACATGTTTATAAATTAGTATGACACGCATAAAACGAAATGTGTCGTTTACTAACGAAATGTATCACATACTCTATTGATCACTAATATTATTATTCATCATGAATTTGAGATTGCATTTTTCGTTACTATATTTTAAACGGTAACAAATTAAAAATTTGCGCATAATAAAGTACCAACATTTATAAGATTTCATTGACATCGTTTTTCATTAGAAATTCTATATTATCATCGTTTACTTTGAAATATAAAATTTCACGAATAAAAATTATTTTAACAAAATTTGTTCTTATTTTAAAAGATATAAAATTACATTCATATATAAGTGAAAGATGTATAGTTTTGTTAAAGGAATGTTTTAATTCTATAATCTTCTCTATCATATGTAAGTTCTTTCAATCTTTATAAAACCATATATATTTATTTTATTAAGTAAAGGCTCTCAAATTTATGATTGTATTTCTTATCCATAATTTTACAATAACTATAACTACATACATCGAACCTCTTTTTACATCGCTTTTCACGCAAACTACAACAGATTACAATTAATCATTTAAAAACATCTATTAGTGATATATAAACAAAAATATTATATTATACCTCAGAGTACGACAGACTGTTAACAGTTTTCTTTTAATTAACATCCGAACGAACGCTTAACGCAGTGCTCACACTTATCGAAAGGAACTCTGATCGATCAAAGGCCGATTTTGCAGGAATGTTCCCTTTCTCTATTCTACTTCAACAGTATATATCGACTCGTAGGAAGTCGGAGCTACGCAAAAAGAAAACAATAAACCTCTAGCAACCTTCAATTTCACGTATTTCTGTTTTACTGCGTGGATCTTTGGTCGAATTTTTCAACGTTACTTGTAACTTGTTTCCGTTTATCCGCCCTCGAACAATCACTTTTCGCCCGTAAACTTCGTTCAAAAAGTTCCACTCTTCCTATTTTTACAAACTTTCCAAACACGCAGACCTCTCCCTCTTCTTCCTGTATATTATGTTTTCGTAAAGACATCGGCAGCCTTTGTACGACGCGGAGAAAGCCAAAATTTTGGTGTTGCTCGCGAAACGCCAAAATCAGCAGCATTCCCTCTGTCCGCCATCAACGACTAAGATACCGTTGCAATCTGACATGTCCTTTGTTCCGGTTCACTGTTCTCGTCCGATTCGCTCGCCCACGAGGGTTGACGTTCGTGTCATATTTCCCCGTCGCTATCTCCCACTCGGCCAGCTGGTCCCGACACGCCATCGTCCAACACTTCCGTCACCTTGCACCATATACTTGCTTTTAGAAAACCATCTTTTCTTTGTAATTGGGGAAACGAATTTATATTATGTAGGATAAATAAAACATTAGGAGATGAACTGAATGATAAATACCTTACATTTACGAAAGGACAGTGAGCGGGACGGCGAGTGAGAACTAGAGGAATACTCTTTTTCACTCACCGTTACGCGGAAGGATTTACCATAGTAATCGTTTAGAAAAATATTTGTTTTAAAATTAATTTTTTTTTTCCAGAATAATAAAACATAATTTATGAAGACTCTCTTGAGCTATGTATGGAAAACCATGTTACATAAGTGTTTGTCACTTTCAGCTTCACAAACTTGGACTGGAGTCGCGTTCAAGCAACTGAAATGTGAAGACATGTTTCTTTTTCTTTCTATTATTTAATTTGTACTTTACAATTTGTCCAGCTGAACATTTGGTAAATTTGTCTAACTTAATTGCTAAATAACATGTGGATGGCTACCCTCAGCGGGATACCATCTTCGAGTTTCACTATTTTATTTCTTTAGTGAGGTCAGTGAGGTGTTTTCTTTTTAGTTTTCTTTCTATGAGAGTTTCGCTCGCTTCAGCAGCCAGCTGGTTTGGATGTGTTGCCGTTCTTTCCTCGCATGATATGTATTTGCGTTTCTTTTCTCTAGTTCCAAGTAGCTATACCAAGTGCATACGTTCAGAATGTGAATTTAACATCCCTGTTAATCTGCTGGCAATGAACAATTTAGAAAATTACCGTCGTGAAACTCTTGAATATAGGGTCCACGATACTGCTGAAAATAATCAAGTACTCGCAGACAGATTAAGCTTCTTAGGACAGAAACCGATTCAATTACTAAAAATGTTATATTTCCTGGCAAAAAACAAACTATTATAATGGATTCTGTTGAAGACGTCAATAAAAAATTACGCTTGTATCTTAGATAAAATAATTGACCAAGATGCTATATGATTTTGGAAGTCGAAAACAACTCTGTTGTTGCGGCTACGATGAGCCGTGCGCAACGGAGACAAGTAAAATGTAGAATAAATCTTGGTAGCAATTTCGGGGCTAACAGAAACGATTCAGAGGATATAGACGAATTACAAAAAATAAAAACTATTGTCAACAATTTAGTTAAAAATTTTAGTCGCATCCCGATTGACGAACATCCTTGCGTAGACGAAGAAATAATACCATTTAAAGTAGAATGCTGCTTAAAACAAGACGTGCCCAGAAGACCAAAGAAATGGGGCCATAAGGCCTTTTTATTGTGCGATTCGACTCGATTTCGACTTCGATTTACAATTTTGGAATTTATACTGCTAAAGTAATACATGATCAAAAATTATTCGACGCAGGAATTAATGGCAATGTAGTGCTAAGATTATAAAAAAATTGTACTCAGACAAGTGTTTCGCAAAATTTAATTCGACAATTGGTTTTTAAGCGTTCCCCTATTTGTCGAACTAGAAAAAATGGAAATTCGGGGAATTGGAACTGCGCGGATTAAAAAATTGTGAATTTTCATTAGATGAAGCAATGAAGAATAAACTTAAGAAACTTAAGAAAAGCTGTCTACATGTACATATAGACGATGTCACTGTAAATGCAATTAAGTACTACGACGACAAGCCGGTTCATTTACTCAGCACATTTTGCGAAGTGGACCAATAGGCGTAGTCATCAGATGGGACAAAAACATGCAGAAAATCATTGACGTGGAGTGTCTAAATATAGCATAAATATATAACGTGGGTCGATTCACTGATATCGCAGTATCGAATAAAAATTCGGTCGAAGAAATGATACCCATGAATAATATTTCACCCGTTAGATTTAACCCTCTTCGCAGTCCAGTCCGCCTATGTGCTCTCCCTGTACGGAGGCGCGCGCCACAAATGCGCACAGTGGCGTGATTGCTGTATAAATGTTTTCCTAAGTCTTAAATAACAACTGTGCTGAATAAAATAATCTTTGCTCCAATGTGATAAGTATAATTTACATCTTTGATATGAAAAGGCTTACAAAATTACAGGTAATTACAGGACTTTACAATAAAATGTTTAATATAATTAATTATGAAAAGTAAATTAGTTAATATATTAATATGTAAAGATTAGTAACATAATTCTGAATGATACATGGGGTACCGATCGTCGCGTGGTCGCCGCCTATAAGTGGCACCCGTACCCACAGGTCATGTAGCCGGCGCCGCCTATAAGCGGCACCCGAAGCGAAGGGGTTAACGGTAATGAATGCTTGATTATTGTATAAAAGAGATTGTTTATCGCACGATATAACCCGCAAGCACCGATATAGTTTGTTGGAATTTAAAACTGGAATTGTATCTTGTTTATTTCCACGCACATAACACAAACAAGACAAGTCAAATACCTAGGACTCCACATAGATACACAACTCACATGGAAANCAGCATATCAAATCAATAACAGACAAAATACAGACAACAAGGAGACAAATGCACTGGCTAACAAGTCGAAAATCCAAACTAAGCATAGAAAATAAACTTAAAATATATAAAACAATTATAAAACCAATCTGGACATACGGAATACCACTATGGGGGACAGCAGCAAAGAGCCATATAAACAAAACAGAGACATTACAATCAAAAATTCTGAGAACAATAGTAAACGCCCCATGGTACGTTAGAAACGAGGATATACGGAAGGACCTGGGAATACCAACGGTCAAGGAGGAGATCACCAGATACGCGGAAAGGTACAGAGAAAGAATAACAACACACCCAAACAGGCTGGCTACGGAAACGATCAACGTAAGAATAGAAAGAAGACTAAAAAGGAAACACCCAGCTGATCTCATAAAGGATATAAACTAAAAAACGCGAAGATGGCACCCCGCTGGGGGTAACCATCCACATGCTATTCAATCATATGTTATAACATTTTACCTAATGTCCCACTGGACAAATTGTAAAATTAAAAATAAACAATATAATAAAAAAAAAAAATCTTGTTTATTTCAAGAACGAAAAAGGAATCAGTAGGAAAAGAGGGCGTCCTAGTTCAACTTCAAAAGATAAACAAATAGAACAGGAAAAAGAAAGAGGACTAAGTGCAACAATTCCACCCAAAAACGTGCGGAAGGATGAAATAGCGCATTGGCCAATCTTTTCGGATAAGAGCGGAAGCTGCAGAAAGCCAGGATGCAAGGGGATACTAGCGTAACCGTTGTACGCCGTTGTGACTCCAAAGTTACAAAGCATAATCGTTATAATAAAGTCGTTGAAACTATTAAATTCATCGTTAATTTGTATTCAGAGACTAAACATTTTGTTACTTAAACTATAAGTTTAAAATATTCCATCTTTTGTTCCATTTTTCAAGTTTAGATATTTAAATATCTTTTTTTTTTTTTTTTTAGAAAAATAAAAATATTTTGCTTAATGTAACGCAAATAAATAAATGAAATAATAATTTGGTAGTATAGTAACTTATGTAGTTACACGTGTAGTTACACAGTCAATCGGTACCTCGGTAAAATAAAATATAAAATACGCGAGCAAACATTAGCTTTACAAAGCGCGTTTACGTATGAAAAACTGAAGTTAAAAAAGTTGTCTACCTTCGTAAGATGTTTTAAGTACGTAATAACTTGCGTTATTTTACGTATACTTTATGTTGCAAAATGATAACTAATTGCATAGCGAAGTAAAAAGATTCTGGAAGATTTTCTATTAGAATATGTTAAAATTTTATGTCAAAAAAGACATATTGAATATGCACAAAGATACAGACGTCAACATGCTTGTATAATTTAGGCAAATGAGAAGACTAAAGGAAATAGCAAAATTATTATGTAAATGTTAATTTTATTTCTTTTGAAACCATCTTTGAAATTATAATTAACAGCAGCGTCTTCATTCATCATACACAGCACTAGACAAAATGATAAGAAATATTTAAAGGAAGAAAATGTACATTTTATACATTTTATACATATATTGAATATTATGCATTATATTTGTATGCAACAAAAAAGTTAGCAAAAGAAGTGTTGTAAATCTGAACTGACTCTTGCTGAATAAAATTACAAGACACTTAGCGCTTTTTTGTTTGTCGCTTTTTATGTGGCATGGTAAGAAATTTATTTCTGTTTCTTCAAAATTGCCGTCGCCTATTTGATGGAAACTTCGACCTTGAACATAGAGGGCGGTAAATGGTAAGCCGTAAGCGGCAAAACAAATAATGGCACAGCCAATATCAATGCTCCAAATGCCAATTTTATCGCTTACCGCCTGTATGTTCATTGTCTACGTGCCTTTTTTTCGATTAAAAGCAATCACACCATCGTGGAGTCATCCGTATTCAACGTGTTGAGATCATGGAAATAGTAACTCCATCCAACAAGGCCGTCCAACTTGAATATTTTTCCATCGTTAAAAATGGCACTTTTCCATTTTTTCATCCAGTGGAATATTCAAATTTTTGCGTTTAATATATACTTGCTTTCTTGTAGAATACGACGATTTATTTCGTATTTCTTTCAAAATTCGAAGTAACATGCAGAAATGTTCGTTTATCGCGTTCAGCTGTAACAGAAGGTCTCTCAATTCCTTTTAATTTTCCTATAAGCTCCTGGCGTTTTTAATACAATGTACATATACTGCACACCACACATATTCAACAATTTCCAAATTCTCCTATACTTTTCTGTCTGTAACAAAACGATTTAGTTGACTTCACTTTCTAGAAATTTTCTTCGACCCATTACATCCTTTTCTTTTAGATAAATGCATGAATATTATGAATAAATAATAGATTTCTGTATCTACTGTTTAGTTTAGTTTAATAGTTTCTGTATCTACTCGCAATCGAATAACTACTGATAGAAATGAGGGGTACGTGTTTGTAGTGGTTAGTTGTGGCGATAGTGCGCTGCTGCTGGTGTCACACGCTCAAGAAGCCCATCCGCTCAGAAACGGTAATCAGAGATAAGACATAGACTCCGAGCTTCGGACTCCTTGGACACATCACCACCTTATCATCATAACCTACACCAAGGCTATGACGCACCTTAGTCCACATCAAGATAGGATATCGACCACCGAGCTTCGGACTCCCTCAGACATATCACCACCTTATCATCATAACCTACACCAAGGCTATGACGCACCTTAGTCCACATCAAGATAGGATATCGACCACCGAGCTTCGGACTCCCTCAGACATATCACCACCTTATCATCATAACCTACACCAAGGCTATGACGCACCTTAGTCCACATCAAGATAGGACATCGACCACCGAGCTTCGGACTCCCTCAGACATATCACCACCTTATCATCATAACCTACACCAAGGCTGTGACACACTTTAGTCTACATCGTAGATAAGACATCGACCCCCGACCTTCGGACACTTCTCCACATCACAACCTACACCGAGCCCCTCAACATCCTCAAACCAAAATGTACGTAAGCCGAGACTTTAGACAGCTCGGGCAGTTCTTGCGCAACCCTTTCTCCGGTTCAGTGTCAGTCTATTGCTTGTAAGTGGTGAATTTGTAATAAAGAAGATTAGTAGTTGGGTTACGACTCAGTATTCTTTTCTTTCATCATTCAACCCTGAATTCTACCTTTTTTTTTTTTTTTTTTTATTTAAATTTTACAATTTGTCCAGTAGGACATTTGGTAAAATATCATAGCTTAATTTTTGGTAAAATATAGCATGTGGAAGGTTGCCCCCAGCGGGGTACCATCTTATAGGTTAGGTTATATCCTTCGTGAGAATTCTACGTGACATTGGAGTAGAGGCCGGGATAGGTTCTGCTGCGGGTGTAGAAGATGTCGCAGCTGCGATAGTGCGCTGTTTTCCTTCTCATTTTTGTATCGTGGAAGAAAAATTGGACTCCGGTCGCCGGAATTTGAACCCGAGTCTGGAACACGTTCGTAACCTAAGGCGCTAACCACTGCGCTGCCGTTGTCCGACACCAGTTAGTATCGAGTGCCGCCACAGAAATAAGGATGGAAAATTAGTCAAGTACCTTATAATTTTGTCCAACCAAAGTCAGTTCCAGTTTACATACATCTCTTTCCCTAACTTTTGTATTGTATATCATATGAGGAATTTTTTGTATGTCCATTGTGCGGATAATACGTAACATAAAAACGCCCGTATAGAGCCGTGAGACTCCGAATAATAATAATGGACAAGAAACATGTTACATAATCTGTGAGTCATACTTAAGGCTAGTAACATTGTTACTATTTCTGTCTTATGTGTAACATGTATAAAATGTACATTTTCTTCGTTTAAATGGGTCCAGTATACAAATTTACATTTATGTAAAGTGTCATAATTTTGTCCAGTACTGTACCTCTAGATTTTGTTCTAATATTACAATTCAAATTGTTATAAAAATTTGCTAGTAATTTAATTTTTACTTTTTTTCTTTATTCTGTTACTGAAAGTTGTTGATTTTTAAAAATAATAATTATTAAAAGTGTCTCACTACGCAATGCCATTCAAGAGAAATGATACAGTTATTGAAATGTAATAAAATGTCTTTAAAATAAGGTTCAGTTAGGCAAATTTCTATCGAATATATTTATAAATATTTTCTATATCTGTGGCTTGATGCAAGAAGCGTCTGTCATATTTTTGCACAAATGAGCTAATTGCGGTATTGAGTTTATAAACAATTGTATATTTTATATAAAAAGCGATAATTTCAAATGTTATCTAGAAATGACTGTAATGGCATTTGCATACGCTAATGTCAAAATCTTTCATGAAATAAATCTTCCGTAAGAAAATGTCAAAATGAACAGAAAAACACAAATAGCAAAAGTTTTAATTCTCTCCTGTCGTATTAGAAAGAAAAATTGAAATAACAGAGACTTGTGCGTTCGAAATTATTCGTACCTTAATTTTTTAACATATTTAAATGCTAATGTCAACTTTATAAATTGGCACTTCTTGCACCAAACTACAAATATAAATTTCCATTTTTGATATTTAGTGTTGTGCTTCTAACATCTTTTACTGGATATATGAATTAATCCAGCGCCTTCAGATCACCTGATACACCTGATCAATGTTTAGATTAGCGTAAGTAATCAGTGTCTTATGGCAATTGTAAAAAATCCTATTTATGTAATTTATATTAAATTTTAACGTGTGTAAGAAATACAATTTACGAATTTAAGTGACACTTGGATTGCCATTTTAATATTACTAACGTACAATTGGAATAATCTTCAAGAATTAATTATATTGAGATAACTCGTTAGTAAAACGTATACATATTGAACACTTGTTTGCATCTTGCTTTTTTCCATTCTATATGGAATTCATTGTACAGTCAATGAGAATAATGGTAAAATGAGGTAAAGTAAAATAAAATAAGAGATAACAAATTTTTGTAAAAATGTAAAATAAAAAATAGATATTATGTGAAGCTACTAAAATTATAGTAAGGAAATTAATGAAAATATAGTGACTGGAAAATTAAAAAATGCATCTTGCTTTTTTCCATTCTATATGGAATTCATTGTACAGTCAATGAGAATAAAGATAAAATGAGGTAAAGTAAAATAAAATAAGAGATAACAAATTTTTGTAAAAATGTAAAATAAAAAATAGATATTATGTGAAGCTACTAAAATTATAGTAAGGAAATTAATGCTAATATAGTGACTGGAAAATTAAAAAATGCATCTTGCTTTTTTCCATTCTATATGGAATTCATTGTACAGTCAATGAGAATAAAGATAAAATGAGGTAAAGTAAAATAAAATAAGAGATAACAAATTTTTGTAAAAATGTAAAATAAAAAATAGATATTATGTGAAGCTACTAAAATTATAGTAAGGAAATTAATGAAAATATAGTGACTGGAAGATTAAAAAATGCATCTTGCTTTTTTCCATTCTATATGGAATTCATTGTACAGTCAATGAGAATAAAGATAAAATGAGGTAAAGTAAAATAAAATAAAAGTAACAACAAATTTTTGTAAAAATGTAAAATAAAAAATAGATATTATGTGAAGCTACTAAAATTATAGTAAGGAAATTAATGCTAATATAGTGACTGGAAAATTAAGTTTATTTAAAATTTAGGTTTCTCTAGCATTCTTCAGTGAATAAATTGTTTAATAAACTGACAATGAGAAAGATCACTTCATGCTGTTTTGTAAACATTATTCTTCTCACAATAAATTGATTGATAAAATAATGACAGTCTGGACATATCTTCGTTTAACATCTCTGTGCGTCTCTACGTATTTATATTAGTGGCGTATTGCGAGAAGTGACTTGCAATTTCTAAATATTTGATACGTTTTATCGTACTATTGGATCAATTTGATTCAGATTGATAAATTTATTACTGTTAAGCTAAAGCATCGAATGTACATATGGCCATCAAAATCGAAAATTTTTCGCCAAGAGGAATATCAAAATTACCTCTAAGCTTAACTTTCTAAGAGCAACTGTCCAGGAACTCGGCATCAATCACATCTTAAGTTTTAGCAGACAATTACATATCTAATTCCAAATTATATACCCAAAAGACATAAAAAATCCTAGAATTTTTTTTCTTTTAATTAAGCACGATAATACACAGCACCGTATATTTATATCTACGGAAAAGGTTGGCCATTTTCTATGCAAGAAGAAGACGATGTGGCAAAACAATGTATTATTAATCGTTAAATTGTAAAGATAGGTATTTCATCGCTAAGTTTTTTACAAGACAGCAGAAAACGTCTTTCCATCTTTTTTCCCTAAAAAGGTTATTGGGTATGAAAACCTATGTTTACAAGGATAGATATATGCGTCAGTTTATCGTCAAACATGCGATGTGAAACCTACAGAGGACGCAGAATACCCACGTTTACACTTTACCTATACGTTTCATGTAGGCAAATAGTTTCGTTGCTAAATTTATGTTGTGATTAAATTTACCTACAGGTTATTGCAATTATTATTTATATTCTTTGCAGCAACGTTTATAATCAAACATTTATATTTGAACATTAAACATTTTTCATTTAGGGTACCTTTAAAGTTTACTGTTCTGTGGGCCGCAAATCCAGGCATTTAATTTGAATGAATAAATGCGACATACTTCTTTCGTATCAAAGTATCATCCTTAAACATATTAATTTGCCGATGGATTTTTAGTTTATAATAATTCATTTAAAAATTATAATTGTTTATCCATACCAATGCACTTCACATGTTTTGCATTGTATTCTTTGCAATAAGATGTATTTGAATAAAGTATGTTGCAAAAGTTTTATGATAATCTTAATTTAGGATATCTGAAGATGTTATATAAATTTGGGGGGATTTTTTTAACAAGAATTACCTACTGAAAAATGCGCCGAACGCGAAAGAACCTACGTTTACAGTTTGAGAATATGTAAGAATGAGAAAAAGATCTCAAAATTAATCAGCTAGCGATAATCTTATTGCATCAAGCGGCAATGTCACAGCTTTCAACTCTGTCATTAAGAATAACAGGAATAATGATATTATCGATAATAGAAGCGTCAGATCTAGCGCGACAAAAGACTTTTATTCGTATCTTCTGAAATCTCTGTTGACAATTCCGATAATGGAAGATCGGTATCCTCTGATTAAGAATAATACTATTGTGAAAAGCAGAGAACACTCTTACGTTAAAAGTAATAAGAAGTCCAAACGTAATCAATTATTAAGTAGTTTTAGGAAAAATGGATGATATGTTTAAGCCTAACAAATCGCTATTTAATAAAACTGATAACGGTTTCATATTAAATTACGACCAATTTCAAAGTTTAGAAAACACGTTTGGTGCAGATAATCCGATTCTTAAAGAATACACAACAGACATTGCAGAAAAATAACCAAAGAAGAGCTACCAAGGTACTTGGAAGAAAAGCAGATAACACATGGGCAAGAAGTAACGAAGAGCAAGCTGAAGAATTTTCCAAGCATCTATACAACACATTTACACCACATAATATCAACAACAGCAACTTCAATTGTCATACGAACGAAGATGCGCCAACCACTAGTACCTCAACTGACAAGCAATACACCATACCTAAAACAACAGCACAAGAAATTAGAAACATAATCGAAAAAACAAAAAACAATAAAGCACCAGGAATCGACCTAATGAATGGTAAAATCTTGAAAAACCTTCCTCCAAAAGCGATACGACTAATGACAATAATATACAATGCAATACTAAGAATCCAATACTATCTTAAACTATGGAAACTAGAACAGATCATAATGCTACCTAAACCAGGCAAAGATCCACACCAAGCAGCATCTTACAGACCAATATCGCTACTTCCTGTGTTTTCAAAAATACTAGAAAAAATAATATACGTCCGCCTAAAACCAACAATAGAGAAGGAAAAATTAATACCAGATCACCAATTTGGATTCAGAAACAAACACTCCACGATAGAGCAAATGCACAGGCTCATTAATGAAATAATACTAGCATTAGAAAACAAACAATACTGTACAGTCCTCTTCATGGACATCGAGAAAGCATTTGACAAAATAAACCACGAAAGCCTGCTACAAACAATCAGAAAACAATTCCCGGAGCAAATATACCAATTAATAAAATCCTATTTAAGCAGCAGAACTTTCGTAATAAAAATCAAGGACACATACTCTGAAGTTAAAGACATCAAGGCAGAGGTTCCGCAAGGAAGCGTCCTAGGACCAATACTGTACACACTATACACGGCCAACACACCAACAACTACCAATAGCAAAATACTGACATTCGCGGACGATACAGCTGTACTAGTCAGGCACACTAACCCAGAAACAGCAGTCACATTACTACAAGAACACATCACAAAAATAGAAAAGTGGCTGCAAGTTAAACAAATAAAAGCAAACCCCAACAAATGCAACCATATTACATTCACATTGCGAAAACAGATGCCACCAAACATCCTACTGAACGGCACGCACATAACACAAACAAGACAAGTCAAGTACCTAGGACTCCACATAGATACACAACTCACATGGAAACAACATATTAAAACAATAATAGACAAAATACAGACAACAAGGAGACAAATGCATTGGCTAACAAGTCGAAACTCCAAACTAAGCATAGAAAATAAACTAAAAATATACAAAACGATCATAAAACCAATCTGGACATACGGAATACCACTATGGGGGATAGCAGCAATGAGCCATATAAACAAAATAGAGACATTACAAGCCAAAATTCTTAGGACAATAGTAAACGCCCCATGGTACGTTAGAAACGAGGGAAGGACCTGGGAATACCAACAGTCAAGGAGGAGATATGCGGAAAAATAATAATAAAAGGAAAGAATAGCAACACACCCGAACCGGCTGACTGCGGAAACGATCGACACAAGCATAGAAAGAAGGCTAAAAAGAAAACACCCAGCTGATTTCACAAAGGATATAACCTAACAAACACGAAGATGGTAGCCCGCTGGTAACCATCCACATGCTATGTATATTTAAGATATAACATTTTATCTAATTTCCCACTGGACAAATTCTAAAATCGCAATTAAATAATAATAAAAAAAAAAGATTCAGGAAGGGAAAAGAGCAAGAAAGAGAACGAAGGAACTAGAAGAGGTGAAAAATGGAGGGACACAGAGAGAAGCAGGAGAAGAGCAAGAAAGTTGGACAGGAGACCAAATTGTAGAAGAAAGAAGGAAGAGAGAAACAGAAGAGAGGGGGAAAAGGATAAGGGAATCCAAATATAACATACATTACAGAAAAATCGCCAAAGGAGAGTTACCAAAATACTTAGAAGGGAGGATGAAGTGAAAGGATAGAAAAATATTAGCAAGATTCAGATGTGGAAACGAGGCCAAAGCGAGGGAGTACTGGAAAGAGGAGGGAGTAAAAAGATGCAGACTATGTAAAAGGAAAGAAGAAGACCTGAGACGTGTAATAGAAGAATGTGAAATAACGGGAGGACCAAAAGACATGGAAAAATACTGAATGAGACTGGAGAAGGACTAACAGAATTAAAAGCAATAATAGAGAAGAGAAGAGCAATGCAAGACGGGGAGGAAGGACAAGAAGGTAGCACAGCAAGGAGGCAAAAGATCAAAAGTGGCAATAATGTGTAGTGGTAAGTTGCAGTAGCTTTAGTCATTAGTTTTTAGCTGTTAGAGATAGAATAATCTAAGGAAGTGCAATACAATAGAGTGGATAAGAGGGGAGGTAGATATATAAGGAGCAAAATAAGTGTAAGAAATCTGAAACCGAAAGTTGTCCAAAGCCAAAGGCACGGACTAAAATAAATAATAATAATATAAGCCACGATATATTATAAATATTAAAAAATTAAAAGATATCCATCTGAAACGCCTTCCTGCAAACCTAAACAGTGCCTGAATGAAGGTTCATTGAATTGGTTATCCGAACGACACAATGATACATTTAAGTTGAAGTTAAGTTAAAGTCCTTTCATTTCTTTTTCTAATCTCTTGGAATGTGGCCATTTGTTTCCTCTCTTATTATATATATATATAATTAAAATTTTGTCAATGGAACAGGAATGGTATATAAAACTTTGTATCTAATGAAATATCCGTGTAGTAACATTGAAATTGTTTTCTAATAGTAAAAACAGAAGTAAACGCCCTAACAGTAAATAACAACAAAATATCAATCACGTTAAATTGCACATTAAATTAACATTAGATTACATTTCTTTTTTCACGTTAAATGCTAAACCGTTTCAAAAATTTATTCCATTTTTGAAATAATATATTTATAATATAGTTAATATGCTTGTAATTTCTTCATTTTTCTTAACTTTCTATTTTTATACAGTCTTTACCATTGTTTAATATATTGTTATTTTCATTGATATTACTTAAGAATTTCGCACTTTTGAATACTTCGTATCTTCAGTTTAGAATAAATGTTTGATTCAAATGATGCGTACGATGCATTACTAGAACAATGAAAGAATTAGCCACGTCCGTAGCAATATTTGTAATGATACTAAATTACATTTCCACGATAGTGACTCCAGGATTTTCAATTTCAATCTCCTAATGCAAAGGGCAGCAACTTACGTGTTTACCTCATTCACTTACCAGAACTTCTTCGAAGCGATCATAATTTTCGGGCCTAGTACTTAGAAGACTCTCGCCAACCGAATCCATGGCATTACTCATCTGGCAGGAACCACGGCCCACCAAAGCACTGGACGCAATATGCAGCAAGGATAGCACTGCCAAAAGTCCGGCTGTGGATATAACAACAGGAGGAAAATAACGAGAAATATTTTTTTCATTTCGATCTGCTTTCGACGTTGTTACTTTGCACTAAATTCTTGCCACGTTTCTTTCAACATCTCGTTGAATATCCTTACTCTTGCCAGGACACAGAACGTTGCTATGTTGCTGATAAGAGTAATTTTCAAGTTATCTCTTCTTATTCTTTAATTGATTGTTTACAGTCTCGTTAACCACCATGATACACTGCGTTTTATAATTATAAAACCACTCGAAATTTTCAATTTTTGTGTGTTTTATTCTATATCTTTATATCTTTATATGTTAATGCGATAAGAAACAAGGCAACGCGCGTTTAAAATTGCATCGCATAAAAAGGATAGTTGCATAAATATATAAGTTAACGTTATTTGAAGATAGAGTAATTCATTTTTATCTGCCAATAGCTGAAACTTCATTTTAATTATAGTTAACTGTTCTTGTAGAAAAGAAAGAAACAAACATTTCGGCAACACAGTACAATTTCCGGGTAATTTAATTTCCTTTAATAAAGCAATGTCCAAATCTCATCAATACGTTACCCGAAACTGATTAAAAATTAATATGACCAGAAAATAGAAAACATAACGGGGAAAGGAGCGAAATATCAATCGTTACAATAATGTGAATCGTTTTGAGCAATTCGAAGATTTCAACTGCAACGAGATGTATGCGGAAAATATTTAAACATTTAATTTGTCCAGTTACCCGCGACATAGGACAACCGAAGACTGTGCGGTTTCCATGCCAAAATACAGGATAGTGGCAGATAAAACAATGCTCTTCGCCAACCCCTCGTTATCGCCACCACTGCCGACCAGTAGCACGAGCAAAGAGACTCGTCATTTCTGAAACAAAATATGTAGACGATGTTATGGAGCTCCGTGTCATTTTCGAGAAGAATTGTGTCTTTGCAAATTAGATTTATGGAAGCAGTAAAGTGTGCTGATATAAATGTTGTTTGCGATTAAATTTAAAGTAGAATAATTGTAATTGTTTGAGCAAAAATGTTAAATATAGAAATATAATAGATATAATATATAATAGATATAATAATTTATTTATATATTTATTTATTATATATAATATTTTAATTTATTATATATATATATTTTATATATTATATATATTTTAATTTATTATATATAATATATATTATATATAATAATTTATTTATAGGAAAATTTATATGATGTATATTATATGGAAATTTAAATTTATTTTTTAGTTGTACTGTTTTAATAAATGACAAGGTATTATAAAAAAAAAAGGCGAATGAGCAATAGCCCGTTCGTATACTTTATTAATAGGACAATGTTACACTTCAATAGCGAAACACAGACTGACTTACTGACTAAAGGACTGGAATCTTTACCTCCTCACTATCATTCGCATATCCCACGGATGGGAATCCGGCTACCGTCTGTTCTCATCGCTATCGCATAACCAGGTGTTATCTACATATCCTTTAGGTGACGTTACACTTTCATGTAATCTATATGGTTTATATGAAATTCTTGAGAAAGTTCTTCCAGTATCATTTTATAAGTTTCGTTTGACTATTGTTTTGTAGATTCTAATTTATGGTGCAATTGAAAATAATATTTTCCTTCGTGATATTAACACGTTGCTGTTGGATATGATGCAAAATTAAATCCTAATATCTTGTAGAAAATTCAATAAATTCAGAAAGCAAACTTGTAGGTAATGATAAATTACATAATTTTGTACTAAGAATTTGCAAGGTAACCGCTTTTCGTTTGTTAATTTGCTCTAACTCGGACGGTCCATTTCTATATTAAGAATGTTTCTATATTATATTTCTATATTAAGAAGAAGAATAAATATTTACACTATAATTCTTTATGTATAAGTATATATTGAAAATATGGTAAAAAATATTACATATGTGGATTTTTTAAAAAGTTGCATCGAACTGGAATTTTAATTATACTTAATTAATAAAAATTAATTCATCTAAAGATTCCTGCCGTATATACTTTTTAAAAACACAAATTTCCTTCTTTATATTTTCTTTTAGTACGCTAACAACATATTTTTAAAAATAAAAATGTAAAATTAGATCTAATTACTAATAAATAATTACTAAATAATCTAACGTAAGGATGAGTTAAATTGCAGTAGAAATAGTAAAAACTTCGTATATTTGTAAAAGTACAAAGTTCTAATTGCCGTACTTAAAAAGTCAAAATAGTTCATATCGTATTTAAATATATTTCAATGTACATATTCAGCATACATCACAGAAACTTGTATTTAAATATATTACCGTATGTAACGAGTAATGGAAGTACTGGAAATTGAAACCGAAGACGTAAATACACGTTATCGCGATTCCTTATTTTCTTGCAGATGACGTCTGGATAAATGGATAGAAGAAAAATGGACTTCCGCCACTAGGGGCTCTTCCCTATTCTATGTGCCGCGTTGAATGTGTTAATTAAAACGTCCCTCGTAAATTAAAAAGGAAATCCACAAAAATAATAATAATAGCACTTCCATTCTATATTTCCAGTTGTGTTTTTAGTTAAAAAGAATTTTCTTGAATTCTATAAATAATTCTCTAGGTTTAATTCATTATTCGGGTTATCGTTGGAATTGAGGGCGCGTAACAATTCTTCATTTGAAGTGGCCATCGTTTTCTACAACAGAGATTACATTTACAGGTATAAATATGACTTTTTACAAAGTTTCACGAATAACCGTGGTGTTTAGACACGCGAGACGCTATTGACAATGTCCTTGGGTTCGATAACGAATCCACGGTCAACGGGATAACTCTTTACTAAACGTAGAATACTTTGAAGCACGAAATACGTTTGCTGGGACGCTCGGTATATACTGCTCGATGTGTAACTTTCCAAGGCGATCGCACGAATAATAGACCGATGAAAATTTTCCTCTCTTTACGATCGCGTTCGTTTGTTATATACTGGTTGGAAGCATCGAGAAAGCTCCAATCGCCGTTGCTAGGCAGTTTCTGCCTGGAGTTTGATTATTAATACAACGTGTGTCCCATTATGTTGACACCTCCGAGGCAAAATCACACGTGGCTAGGCCCATTATCGAGGCCGTATGCCGCCACAACCACGTTTTTAGGGAGAACCATACAATCACTGCACATCTCCGTCAGGCAAAACGTCCATCCCGTGACCGTGGCTACGTTCGGCGGCCAGTCGTGTCACTCCGAACCCAATCCCACTATCGCGAATCTCGAACAAATGCAATCGGATTGAATGACAACAATTGCTTAATTACGGCTATGATAGAATCTAGGCTAAAGTATTAGAGGATTTTCCCAAAATTCTAAAGGAAAGGCTCCGGTGTCCTTTCATCTCCAACATATATAATATATAATAATATGTAATACTATACTATATTTATGCACGTACTAATTTGTAAATATGAAGTAAGCACATGATATACATAATATTTACTGTACTACACTCTATACATTGTACTGTGTTAGTTGCTACCTTTTTTCATATTAATTATGATATAATGACGATGTAATGCTAAAGCATTTTTCGATGACTACGTAATTCTTAACTTTAACAATTTTCGAATGGAAAGTTCACAATTGCAAACGACGTATTAATATTGATTGACATTTATTTGATACATTTTAATCGAATGGAGTTTGTTATCGAATCGAATCAAACTGATGCAATTCTTTTGAATGAACTGTTCAAATTGGTATTAGTGAAAGCGGATGTGAAAAATTTTATTGCACAGTATGATTTATGGCATTTTCATACGAAGTTAACGATATCTTTACAACAACTTTAATCCATAAGTATTATTTATAAATAACCATATTTTTAATGATAATAATAGAAGTAACTCTGTTTTTATAAATTGAGTTTTTATAAAAGATGCACCTTGGTATGTTACCAACGAAACAATACATCGCGACCTTGAGATATTTACAGTTAAAGAAGAAATATCCACATTCAGTAATAGATATAACATAAGAATTAACAATCACAAAAACCCACTTATTACCACTTACTTACTACCACTCAATTACTTGACACGACGGATCAGATCCGCAGGCTAAAAAGACATTATCCTCTAGATTTAAACATTAGACTTAGATAGAATCAAACATACGATAATCATTTATCATTCGCGTTATAGTACCACGCCAGAATAATTTACTTATAATTCTCAATGAGAATTGATTATAAACTACTACCAAATAAAAAAAAAGAAATAAATTATAGTCATGAATCATAGAATATTGTACTAATAATTGCTTATGAATTATGTAAATTATATTATATTGAGATTATATACTGTGAAGAAATTTTTATGATGGTTTTCGATGGATTTTTATTTTTTTTGCATACTTTTTCAAACTGTGAAAATGTGAATGTAATATCGTTATCTGCGCGCGATAAGATCACATAACGGTAACGCAGAAAAACGTACCAACTTTAAAAGTGAAGTAGATTTAATGCTCATGATCATAATTACAAATGCTTACTAAAAAACTGTTTACTATGTGAATTTTAAACACGCTAAGCATATCATTATCATAATATATTAAGCACTAAGACACTATAAACTACGTTTGTACACTACTTATAAATTTCCATATTGTTATAATTATTATCATTTACACACACATAATAATACACACTTATTAAATAAATATTTTTATTCTTGAAATTTGTGTTAACGAAAGTTAAAATCAAGTTTTACTGTTTTCTTTAGTAATTATAGTAATTATAATAACAACATTGCAAATTTCCTTATTTTTAATACAATTTTTAAACAAATTATCATAGACGATATTCGATAGCTTTAATAAAACCCTTTTTTTTTTTTTTTTGCTAAAATGTATCGCTCTGTTTTTAATTATAAGATGTCATTATACAGAACACATTGTCTTAGCTAGCTTGATCATCTTGAATAATTTCTGCAGTATGCATCGTACGAAATAATTTTTAATAGGAAAAACTGCATGATTTGGAGGGTCGCATTATGTGGTGCATTTTTTTCTAGGTGATAACATTTCGGCTTCTTCAAGGTCAACTTTGTTATTTTAAATGGTATGCTGTATTTTTTATTAGTTGTAAACCTTGTAGTTAACGAATAATTTCGCTTTGTTTCTTGAAAATTTACTTATCATTTACTTTGCTTAATATCAAATCAATTAATTATTATTTACCTAATATCAAATTTGAGATTCAGCATCGTCAAAGGATTTTTTAAGACAGGTATTTACATGCTACCCTGCACATATAGCAAGACAAACAATTTTCCAATTGGCTAAGCCATTAAAACGCTGGACGAACAATTTCCCAATTGGCTAAGCCATTAAAACGCTGGACAAACGATTCCCCAATTGACCAAACCATTAAAACGCTGGACAAACGATTTCCCAATTGGCTGAGCCATTAAAACGCTGGACAAACAATTTCCCAATTGGCTGAGCCATTAAAACGCTGGACGAACAATTTTTCAATTGGCTAAGCCATTAAAACGCTGGACAAACAATTTCCCAATTGACCAAACCATTAAAACGCTGGACATACGATTTCCCAATTGGCTGAGCCATTAAAACGCTGGACAAACAATTTCCCAATTGGCTAAGCCATTAAAACGCTGGACAAACAATTT
>NC_057776.1:82617-85232 GCF_014825855.1 Bombus pyrosoma
TAAGCCATTAAAACGCTGGACAAACGATTTCCTAATTGACCAAACCATTAAAACGCTGGACAAACGATTTCCCAATTGGCTAAGCCATTAAAACGCTGGAAAAACAATTTCCCAATTGGCTAAGCCATTGAAGTACTTTCTGTGGGGGATATTAAAAACGTCAAAGAATGTGAAAAAACAAATTCGCGAAGTATGCATTCCGTTCGGTGTAGAAACAATTCAGAGTGCAGTTTCCTTGTTGGTTGATAAATTGCACCACAGTATGAATGTTAATGGCTACCCTTTAGAAGACCTACGACACTACAACAATGAATGGAGATACATGATTGGGATGAAGTAAAATCTATAATACTGGTAAACATCTTCTTAGTGGAATCTTAGATGACATTGAACCCTCCAACTTGGTATATTTGCAAGAAACAAAGTAAAGTTATTAGTTAACTATTGAGGTTAGGATATTTTGCATAAAAGATACAATATACCATTTAAAATAATGGAGTTGACCTTGAAGTCCCTGAAATGCCTCCAACTATAAAAAATGCACTTCATTATGCGTGTCCAGAAAGAAGACTAAAAAGGAAACATCCAGCTGATCTCACAAAGGACATAACCTAACAAACACGACACTGGACAAATTGTAAAATTGCAATAAAATAATAAAAAAAAAAAATGCGTGTCCCACAAACTATGCAATTTTCGTATTAAAATTTTTTGTATGCTAAACTATATATATGTACTAACATATTTATTGTTTAATCTTACTGTATATAAAACCAATTATTTATAATTTTGTTTGTAAGGAACAATATTTACGATGGATGTTAAAATAAATACTTTTTTTAAATAAATAGAAATTAATAGTAAATTAAATTACATTGGGCTATGTTTCGTTCACATTTTCCTATTTCTTATATGTTAATAGACATCTCATTAAAAATGAAACTGAATGTTTACGAATATTTTAGCTATGAAAGACAGTATTATTCTTGATAGTACCAATATGTAACAACACAAACAGTATTGAATCATGTGGGCTGACGATAATATATAAATTAAATAACTAACTTTTTTGTTATAAATTGGATATAATATAAAAAAATAGTAGGTTCATTGAGATATGGAATAATGAAAGGAATGAGGTGTCGATAAGATTTGACAATTTTTAGTATGTACAAAATTATTGACTAATTTTTACTAAATTTTAACATCATTGTCAGTAAATATACGTCTTTTTAAAACCATTAAATTATGTTTCAATTAAACTCTAACATTTTATTGCACCAAGTTGAAAGCTATTTTTGAACTTTCCAACAAGATGAAATAAAAATAATTAGAATGTAAAATTATATTTAACAATCGTAAATAAATTAATGTTATTAAATAATAAACAATATTGAGGTAATGTTTGGTGTAAGGTGCCAAAGAAATACTCAGCGGTGTTCAACAATATATTTATTTGACAATAAACAATCCTCGCCTTCAACTGGTTTCGTACAATCCTCAATTACCACTGACTTTCTCGCTTCTGGACTTTGCTTCGCTGTTAAAACTCGACTCTGCTCACTTCGCTTTTCAAACTCGAACGTCTCTTTTAACCGATTCGTTTCTTTTGTTGCCCCTCGATATCCTCACTATGCCCGCGTTCGTTAGGCGTCAGCGACTGTTGCCGCGTACGTTTTCTTCCAAATATTCGGCGGAAGGACCGTAGAGATATCGATGACTCATTAGGCACGCCGATCTCACGTTTCGGTGATATGTTCTGTATCGCGAAGCCGTGGAAAAGTTCCGTCGTCGGGTGCAGCCACAATATCAAAATAATAAATTATGATAATAATACGTTTAATGTTTAATTATAATTTACGAATGAAACTGTTTAATGTATCCCTCTACATTTTCATGCATACATAAATTAATAGGAGACAATTAGTCATAACTGGAGGAACAATTAATTATAGCGATAGATATCTGATGAATATGAATATTATTAACAGTATTGTATCAATTTGCGTGATGTTCTCTGAATTTAAACACTGTTACATTACATAGAAGCAAATATATACAGTGACCAGCAAAAGTGTAAACACGCTCCGCTGATTTTATGCAAAAGGCGATATTACAATTAATTTTTCAAGTGATCGGTAAAGATTAGGTAACGGTAACTGCAAGGTACGTCTGATTAACGAAATGTAATAGTTCATTTTCATTAACTCTAATTTACATAACATTAAAAATGTTTTGAAACGATGTTTACAGTTTTGCACGTTTCGTCAGAAACGTTTATGATAGCATGTAAATGCCAGGGAAACGAAACTGTCGATAAGCACTGATTGTCCACTGTTTCGCAGTCAACTGTTCCACACCATTGTTACATTACTTTTCAGTTTGATATGCTTAATTCAAGATGAAGCCACTTAGTGAAGATAAAAAGAACAGTATTATTTGTTTGTGTGGTAAAGGTTTGTCGTTGCGGCAAATTGCAGAAAAATGTGGTGTCAGTCGTACGATTGTTGCAAGAATAAGAAAAAAGTATGTTAGTGCACCAATTTCTTCACAAAACGGTAGACCGCGACTTATTTCGGATGGAGCAGCACGTGAAATTGCACACTGTATTCGGT